>NC_080562.1:5602500-5902500 GCF_030253575.1 Rhododendron vialii | reverse complement strand
GGTAAAAGACCCCGAGTACGGTAAAGTACTCAGAGTGTGTGGAGGACGGTAAAGGACTCCGGGTACAGTATTTCGGATACGGTACAGTACCCAGTGTGTGTGTAGAGGACGGTAAAGGACTCCGGGTACAGTATTTGGGATACGGTAAAGGATCCTAAATACGGTACAATACCCAGTGTGTGTGTGGAGGACGATAAAAGACTCCAGGTACAGTATTTTGGGAAACGGTAAAGGATCCTTGAATACGGTATAGTACACATTGTGTAGATTATGGGTATGGTAAAGTACCCAGTATGTAGAGTTGGGAGACGGTAAAGGATCCTGACAATGGGATATTGCGACCTCTAATGCTGAGTTGTCATGGTGAGCTGTTCCTTTATTATGGTTGTAAGCGAATTCAGACTGAATACATAATTTAGCAGTATTCGCGTAGAACCCTGGTGCAGGACAAATAAAGGGAGAGTTATTCCATGGGATGGTCAAAGTTGGTGGATATGGGAGGAAAGGACTTTGTGGAGAGGATCCTTAGATTTCATGTAAGATAATGGATAGTAAAGGAAATGGCGATGTGTTATTATTTTGTACCTCCTGTGAATTGATATATTGTTGATATGCTAAATGTATAGTAAGTGGTTCGTAGGATTGGGATTATTCTACTGGGTGAATTATCACTCACGGATACGTTTGTATCTTGGTAAATCGTTTGCTTCGGCGATCAATTTGCCAGAGGGTGCAGGGTTCAATGGTGGAGCTGTTTGACACAGGAGGAATACCAAGAGCGAAGACCAAGTATGCTTGAGATCTGAATCAAGACTAGAGTTGCTCTGAAAATATTTAAATAAAATGTTAGATTCTTTTTTTTGTATTTTTTTTAATGTACATTTTGTATAACGACAAATAAGGGTCTAGTAGTTTATAAAATTCAGTGTATTTTAGGGTTAATACTTCCGAAATTCCTTGAAAAATTGGGGCATTACATTGGCAGTCTAGTAAGTATACAAAAACATTGTTCCATCAAAAAATTTACCTTCAATTTTTACAATAAGAAATTGGTCTACTGTTAAAAAATGAAACACGTATGTTCACTCTTGTGGGATAATATAGAGTAGGGTTGTCCACGGTTGGGGTTTTGTTTGAACGGCAAAAAAATCTTGAAATTGTTATAGGACTAATAGGAGTTAGGAAACAGCATTATGTTGAAACGGACAAATTTGCCCAATCCCTATGATTGGCAAGAAACCAATCAAAGGACACCCATATGGGACAAAGCCCACTTTAAGACGCCGAAGCCCAACACTCTATGGGTTAAAAACCCGAATCATACATAATCAGCACAGAAAAAGTAAGAGACCTAAAAGCCCAAATAAAAAAAATTCAACTCAATACATGGGCCAAGCCCAGTCCAAAAGAACTGAGCCCAGCCCAAGACACCACTTCCTAACCTAGCCCCACTACAGAAAAAAGCCTCCGCCGCCTGTCGCCGACAACCGAAGCTCAGGCGTCCGCCACCACCAGCACAACCTTACCAAACCACAAAACCATAACCACCAGATTCCACAAGCAGAGATCTACGCCGCTGTTCAGCCTACATAGACAAAACCCCGTGGAATCTGCCAAGAAGCCTCCACGGTCGGGTTTTGTTGGGTTCGTGTCAGGTTGGACCCGACCCGACTTTAGTCGAATTTTTGAAATGTGCCCCTGAGACCAACCAAACCACTGATCAGGTTGGAGTTGTCGGGTTCGGTTGGGTTATCGATTTTGGAAAAAAAAAAAAACTACATGCAGAAATCAGGAGAGAGATCGAGTAACCCATATCCAAGAACACGTCACTTTCCATTTCAAAACATAAATACATACAAATCCTAATGATAAGAATATCAAACTTCAGAAGCTAGTTGAACAAGTGCACTCCAAGAACGGCATCGTCATCGTCGATCAAGGAAGAAGAAGACCAGAATGGCTGATATACACGTTTTAGAGTATATTAGAGCATCTCTAGCCTTGACTCAATTTTTTATCCAAATCTGGATTAAAATTTGGGTAAAAATTCATTTTGGGTCAAGCTCACTCCAATAGCAAAATGATCTCTTACCCAAGTATATTGAGTTTTTTATACTGTCAAGAGTATTTTTCTCCATTTTGGTTTCCCTCGTTTTTTTCACCAACATCCCCTCCTATTTTATTTCCCTCTCATTTTTCACTTTTTTGCAAATAAATTCCCCTCTCAATTTTGTCTTATCCAAGACAAACCCTTACCAGATTTATATTGGAGAGATCATTTCCCTCCTGATTCCATCTCCCTCAAACAAATGATACCAGATATACGAGGATTCTGAATGCGACCTATTTAAAGAGATATGGGAATGTGGAAGAGCGGGTAATAAAAGATTTTCTTCATTGAATGGAGTTTGTTCAGATGAAAATAAAGGAGCTTGAACGGTTGGTTGAATGGAGTTTGTTCAAACACGGACGAAAGGCTTTATTACCGGAGAAAGAGCCGTTGGAAAGTAGAAAAGAGTTGTTGGAAAATGGGGAGAAAAATGGGCGGAGACTTTCTTTGTCCCAGATTTGAGCAAAGAAATGGATAAAACAAAAAATGGGAAAGGATTTGGATCATGATTGGAGATGAATTTTTAAGGGTTTTGCCCAAATTTTAAATTTGGATCTTAAAATGGGCCAAGATTGGAGATGTTCTTACATCCCTTAAATTAGTATTTTGTTAGACCTGTTTTATATTCTAATAATCTTTTTTTTTAGTAGTTAATTTTATGTTTGCATGTGTCAAAATAAGGTTGCTTAATAAATAGAAATCTGGAGAGAAAGAATAAGTTATAAACTTGGAGCAATTAAGGATAAGTGTTGGTGTAGTTCAAGTGGGAAAATTACATTGGCTAAGGACACAAGGTCCTAGGTTTCAAACTTGGTGAATCTATTCTACAAGTCACATTTTTGGTGAAATAAAAAGAAGCGCAAAGAGCCGAATAATTTTTCTTAAAATGCACCACCATGATGAGCATTGGATAAATTTTTCTTTCTACTTCCTACTTACAGCTGCTGCTATACCTGCTACTCCATGTCGGCCCTGTCTTTGTCTAGTTCGGCATCTTTATGGATTTCGGTATCCATATATATATATATATATATATATATATATATATATATATATGTATTTTGTATGTGCATGTGTTTTTTATATTTTCTTGAATCTATTTCTCTTGACAGTGAAGGTGGTCTTGAAAACCTAAACATCCTATCTATGGCAAATTTGAAGAAACATCCAATTAGATTGTTTAGACCCAATTTTCATGATTGATTTGAAGAAATATTTCATGATAATACATGTGTTAGAAAAATGGATCGATTCGGATCGGATCCAACCCATATGGGTCGTCCACATGGGTTATGTAATTGAGTTGGTTAGAAGGATAAGACAGGACTCCTAATCTCTATCTGTTAGGAGAGTTCAAAGATAATAGATCACCTATATCTATTAGTTTTGAGACTTATGGCATCATTAAGGGGTTTCAGTGCCTCTACATTATGGATTTAGGAAGTCAAGGTAACTATTGCCTTGTTCACTTCACTACTCTACTAAAAAAAAAATTTCAACTCAATCATTACTCTCATTTCTCTCTCTAAGTTTTCAATCATCACTCTCATTTCTCACTCTCTCTCTCTCCACTTTTTACCTCTCGTCAATTATTACTCTCAATTCTCTCTCCACTCATTATCCAAAAACACTGATCACAAACCAAATAAAGCATATTCTCAGCAATTGGACTCATTCTTGAATCTGCCGACCGAATATCTTGCTAGGCCTTATCATGTCGGTTGGGTGAATCAAGGATCAAGAATACCTATAACTAAGTGTTGTTTGGTGGAGTATTCAATTGGGAGCCAGTATTGGAACAAGATTTGGTGTAACGTCTTGACAAGGGAATCATATGATGTCTTGTTGGGCCGTCCATGGCGGTGGGACAGAGACGTTAATTATCAAGGAAGAATGTTTATGAATTGAAGATGAACGGCAAATCCGTCAAGTTTTTCCCCAAAGTGGAGAAGATGAAGAAGAAGAAACTGTTATTCATTGCGGAAGAAGTTGTTCCATCCAAAAAAGAAGGAAGAAGCACCTCTCCTGTGCCGTCGCCAAGAAGACGCAAAAACTCGAGGACAATTTTATTTTTATTTTTGAAGAAAGGGAGAATGATGCAGGAGCGTATTAATACTTATGTGAAATAACATAATATTATTATTATGTTGAAGTGTCTTTCTAGCTTCTAGTCAAAGAGTCTAGTTGTTTTTGTATTTTTTTTATCAGTCTTTCTATCATTTTTTGCAAGTCTAGTTGTCTTTTATTTTCTCTAGGAGTCTTCCTAGTAGCTTGGAGTCAAAGTCTTGTTTAGCATTTGTTTAGAGTCTTGAAAATGTAATTGCTTTTATTCCTATTCTTGGAGGGATGTTCCAAGATATCTATTTAAGGCTTTAGCCATGAATGAATGGGGAGAGTTGAGTTGATTGGTAAATTATTTGCAAGTGCGAACTGCTAAAACCCTATAATAGGAAAGTGCATCCTAAAACCCTATGAAAGTGCCTAAAACCCTAGGGTATCCTATGAAAGTGCAACAAGATTGAAAAACACGAAAAAGACATATTTTGTGATAGTCAAACAAGTCCATTGTCTCATTTAAGACAATATAAATGAAAAAAGATATTTTTTGCGTTAGCCAAACAAGGTCATTGTCTCATTAAAGGCAATTTTGTCTTTTCACGGACTCTAGACTCTAAAATAATTTTATTAATGGACTCTACATATCACATAAACTTAGATTGGACTAAAACTCCTATAAGGTTGTTTCATTTAAACTTTAGACTAATATGCTGATAAAAAACATAGTAATATCTTACAGAACTAGTGGGTGGATTCTTCTGAAAGTAGTGATGATGAAATTTTTCCTCGTTTTTTATTGCATTTCGTTAACGAAATTTAATTGTTAATCAGCTTATGAAAAACGCGTTAAGACCGCTTTAATTTTATTCTTATTCTAAAGAAGTGTTCAATTTCATCCACGTTTACTAGAAAATGTTATCCAAATAAAACAAAATCCACTTTAATTTGATTCGTACTCCAAAGAAACCAATAATTATTTCGACCAACTTGATTTTTCTTTCCCGAACCAAACTATAAAATCTCCTTTGCTGTGGTTTGGAAAATCCACAATTATCACTACATGGCATTCACGAGCTATTATGCCACTCGCAGCGTCTCGACCGATGGGAAGCGCGAAATGACCATCGACGAGTTCAAAAAGTGGTTGAAGAAATTCGACATCAACGGAGACGGTCGAATAAGCGAAGAAGATCTCCGGGAGGCCGTTCGTGCTTCGGGAGGGTGGTTCCCCGGGCGAAAGAGCAAAGTTGGCATCCGATTGGCAGACGCCAACGGAAACGGGTTTATTGAGGAGAGTGAGATCAGGAACCTTGCGGAATTTGCACAAAAACACTTGGGTGTTAAAATTGTAGCATACTAGGTAGATCTCTCATGTGTTTTTTAGCTTTGTAATAGGAGTGTTTGGCAACTTGGAATAATGTTATCCTTTGAATAATTGCTTTACTCTCAAATGTTGCCTGTGTTCTGCCTTCCATTCGGAACTCTCTAATTCACGGCTTTGAAGGGGGAAAACAACAATTGGGACTAGCTCAGTTGATTAGGACTTTTGCATCTCAGTAAGAAGTCACGAGTCCGAATCTTCCAACCTGCGTATGAGTGTTTTTTCCTCTGTATTTGTTGGGGTATTTGACCCTTTATTGGGGCTCATAGTTGAGTTGGGCTTATAGTGATTGTGGTCCCTTTGATGGGCTTATTTTTCTATTGGTTCAGTTGTTGGGCTTGGTTACCTCATGGACTCTCACACAATAGATTTAGTGTCCCGTGATTTGTACTTTGTATACTTCATAGATGATGTAATGATCTCTTCCACCGATCGGGGGAAGAAAACTTTAATTTATCTAGCAGTGCTAGAAAAATTAGCCCTCAAAGAAATTTATAAACATGCCCCAAAAAAACCTATGAAATTTAACTCCTATGGTGGGTTTGGTAGCCAAGCTTGGAGCTTAGGGGTTTGATCCTCCTGTCATGTTAGAAATTTCCTAGGCGCAAAATGCACAAAACACCTCTTATGGGGAAGTCCATATCAGGGCTTTGCTTCCGTTTTAATTGAACCCCATAAGCAAGCACACGATAAAATTGATCCCAAAAAATTAGTCTACGGTAAGCTGGTCGGATACCATGAATTATCAAAAGAAACTTTGACATTCTTTCCTTGATGGTGGGTTTGCTTCAACAAGGAGAGTAAGATCAAAAACCTTCTGAAATTTGCATATTGGTGTTCAAATTGTGGCAAACTTGGTCGATCTCTCGTGAAGCCAATGCATACGGAGCTTTGCCCAGACTTTAGTCGAACCCTCCGCTAAATGTCAATTGAATTGGTCCCTTAGAGATTACTCGAAATGCATGTAAATTAGCCCAAATACCCTTCGTTATTTTGAAAAAACACCCTGGTAAATTTCAAGTGTTTTCACTACATTTCATGAGTTTTCGTTTCCTTTCAGCTTGGGTGTGGGAAAGACACGCACATGAATGAATGTTCTATATACGAAAGTTGCATTTCCATTACAGACTATGGTTGTATATCTATTGACGAATGATGAGAAACAGGTTAATAAATTCAATCATACAAACTAAGGCATGCCTATGCTATATACTAAAACTTCCATGAAAATCCTTAAATGAGAGTGCAGCAGAATTCATGGGATTTCATGAGCACACTATACAAGTTAATGGGTTGGGCAGATTCTGGAGCAGGATTCAGGCCTCATGTTATTCTGTGCAATAAACTACGGAGTACTTTTTCGATGCCAATAGTCAGCGAGCACGAAGAAGCAGAATACGGGAAATTTGGCTTCCTCTCCCTCCCTCTTCGAACACGTTGCCAATATCAGCATAGAAAAGCAAAACACAAGTCACAAGCAGTGATCTGTCGTCTCATCATCTGAAAATCACCAGCGTTTATATACTTGAGGGGAAATTCTGCTCTGCCCTTTGTTGATTTGCTTGGGCAAGTTATGCTCTTGTATCTGTGAGTGAGCTTGTTGATCGAGACTGAAAATGAAAGCCAAAGGAACACATGAATACTCATATTCTGAAACTTTAAATCATACAAGTTATAAGTGTGCATGATAGAAAGTAAAGAAGTATATTGAGTTTTCGTTTCCTTACTACTACATGTGTAATGGTTGATCTTTAAACCTCCTTGCCTCTTGATTGTGAATTCGGTCGTCAGTGTCGGACTCTATAATGGATTTGGGACCACATTCTCCAAAGGTCCCGGTTATGCAGTTGCGAAGTTTGAGGCAGCCCTTGATCAAATACATTATTGGTAATGGATTACATACTTTCTTGTGGCCTGATAATTGGCATCCCCTTGGTCCCCTCTATGATAAATTTGGTGAGAGTGTTGTCTACACTCTTGGAAGATCACTGTCTTCAAAGGTTTCAACAATTATCCAAAATGAGGATTGGAAGTGGCCTCATCAAAGGAATAGGGTCACTCAATCCATCATGGCCCATACTCCCTCAGATTTTAAGCCAGACTGTGGTAAGGAAGATTCTGTAGTGTGGCTTCCCCATCCACAAGGGTTTTCTGTGAAATCTGCCTGGGAAAGCAATTAGAAGTAGAAGACCTGTCCAACAGTGGTCTAAAGTGATTTGGTTTAGTAAAAATATTCCTCGTTGGTCCTTTATTTTGTGGTTGGCTGTTCAACAGAAGTTGAACACTAGGGATAGACTTCTTTCTTGGGGCATGGTTGTGGATGGCGGTTGTACTTTCTGTAATATTGGCCAAGAATCTCATCACCACCTTTTCTTCCAGTGCCCATTGTCCGTTTCTGTGTGGAGTGAAGTTTGGAGGAGGTCATCAATTGATCATATCCCTCCTTCATTGACTAATATAGTAGCCTGGTTTGTCCAGAATGTCAAGGGGACTGGTTTTAAAAGTAGCGTGTTGAAAACTGTGTTAGCTGCTACTGTTTATACTTTATGGATGGAACGGAACCAAAGGATTTTTCAACAGAAGGCCTTATCTAGGGACCAGCTTGTCCTTCGTACAGTTTCTTGTATTAGAGAAGCTCTGAGTCTGAAGAGGGATGTTATACAGTCCCAAGTGAACAGAGATCTGAGGTCATCTTGGGGTCTTTCAGCTAGGATTTTTTCTTCTCCCTAGCTCTTATATTGTAGGAACTGGATGTATAGCTTTTCCTTTTTTGATTCTTTTTTCTGTTGGCTTAGGTTTTTGGCTGTTAAGCATAGGTTTTGGGCTGCTAAAGTTGTATAGCTGTGCTTTGGTTTACGGGGAAATGCCCCCAAGATCTTGTAAGGTGTTTTGAGCTTCTATAAACGTCAGTACTTATCAACAAAAAAAAAAGGAAAGAAAGCGAGAAGAGGGAAGTAGCAATAACTGGCTTTATTAGGTATTTCAGTTTCTAAATAGGCACCCTTTTAAGTCCAAAATCTGAGTCACCAGTTTCCTAAATAGACACTCTTGAGTTTTCCAATAATTTCATGGCTAGAATACTGGTATAGTTTAGAATTATGTAACCCTAAAGTTTTTATTTCCATGCAATAGCTTCAATTTAACAAAATGGATTCAAATTTTAATCGTGTCAAACTAGAGAGCACAAGGCTGGTTTATTAAATCCTATGATAATGAAGATACCTGACGAATTTCTGGCGAGCTGGCCGAGATCCTCCTGCCTCCAATTCTGAAGGGTTAATCACTAATTCTTGAGAGAGCTTCAAAAATCAAAAGTAGGAGGAGGTAATTTCCAGAAATTCCATGAATTAAAATCCTCCTGGAATCAAAGCGGGAAAACAGGAGGAAAATTGAGTCAGTTCACGAAAGAAAGAAGAGAAACTGAGAATACAGAGATGAAATCTCTACCCAAATGCATGGTAAAATAGAGAAACTAAAATGGGAAAATTAGAAAGGATAAAGCATGACCAAAATAGCAGTACCCACACCATATTTGGAGTAAGACAACCGGAGAACAAAATAAATACGTCAAATAGTGAGTGAAAGAATAGTGTTTCCATCTTTGAAAGGATATCACTATAGCTCATATGCCATGCTCACAGAGTGAAGGTAGAAGGGGCAAAAGAGGGAAATTTGTGATTCTTGGATATAACCTGGTACATATCTAATGACAGCTTCACTTGATATAATGCGCAGAACCAACCTCAACATTATCCTCAAACTTATAAAACGGGCCCCACATATTATGATTTCAGTACTTACTAAAACCCACAAATTAAATCACGCAATGATAATTATCCATAACTTAGGGCGGAAAATAAACCTGCTGCTCAGATGAGGATACGGGTGGAAACATTTCTTGAACAAGAGTTTGGAGCTTAGTATAGGACTTTGAGTCAACCCGGCGGTTCACCACAACCTCCCCCTGCAAACACAAAGCCATGACAATAGTTTTAAAGCTTTTTCAGATACACTGATGACCCCAACAATGAGTGATGGAGACTTTCTGCAATTACCTTGGGATTAATGATGAAGATTTTTCCCTTGGGAATTCCAACCTTAAGGTAGCTAAATTCATCAGTGTCTCTATTTCCAAAACCAGCATAGAATGGGTTGCGATCAGAAGGAAACAATGCCTTGATATCCTGGAAAATAGGTAAACCAAAAAGTCAAGATTCAAGTCTTCTGTGCATGTTAAGGTACACATGTAGTAGAGGGTCAGGAACCAACCTCCAAGCAACCAATTTTGAACTCGTGAGGAGCTCTTCTAATAACTGCAAAGTTAGGCAGATTGTCTCTAAGTGCAATAAATATAGAGAAAGCAATTCACCAGATTGTATACAATCCGTTCTGTTCCCCTTAAATGTGAATCAAGCAAATAACATTTGTCCGTTTCCCATCTTGGTTATTGTACAAATGTCACTTTGGGCTATGCATGCACGAGCAGTCGACCGGGGGTGGGGGGGGTTGCTCATCAGTGCCACTTGTGAAGGTGGGACATAATGAGAGGTCTTAATCGGGAGCATATCAGTGGAATTCACAGAAGGAAAATGTTATGCATTCGTACAATACAACTATAGCACCATAATTTTTACTATCATGCAATTCATGGATGAGTTTCAAGAATCAAGATAAGTACCTTCTCGATACAAAGAGGGAAAGAGACCATCGGGGGAAATAACCACAGGTCCATCAGGTAAAGCCTTTCCATCCTGTGAAGGAGATACATAAATTATATCAGCATCAAACACTTTCTTGACTTAGATTTCTCAGCAGTTAACCCAGAGAAACGCCTCTCCACTAATTACCTGCTTAAGGTTAAATAGAAATCGTCTAGTGTTATAGGCCTGTGAGATAGCTCGAGCACTTAGAAAAAGTAATTGATACCCATTTTCCTGCAATGTGTAAGAACAGAATGGGCTTATGAAATCTTCACAATCTTGCCAATGGTGTATGTACTATGTAATAGTTAATTGCATATAAGAACTATTCATTGATTATTTTCTTAAAAACGAAGCTGCAAATGAAAATATACACTAATATATGAGAGAAACGAAACATAAACAGGAAGAAGCAACTAGAGCGGGAAAAAAAATTACATTATCAGTCATTACCTTATACTGCAGAAGATAGCATACAGAAATACAAGTAAATGAACTTTATAGAGGAGATGCAAGAAACCTTAATAGCAGAATATAGATGTGCAACACCAGTCTGTGACCAATCCATTCCAACCATAGGCATGAACTGTCCTAGAACGTCCGATCTGTAATAGGGAGCAAAAAACCAAAGAAAAAGAATTCAGTCAAGCCCGAAAGGAAACCTCAGTCTCTCCAAATAACAATGTTTCAAAGAAATAAGCAATAACTTGATTATAGAGATTCAAAAGGAAAATTTTGAATGAACAACGAATAACTGCTTACATGTCGAAAGGACACCACACACTTACACAGCCAGGAGACACGCTCCTCACAAACAAGGCAAAACAAAACATACCTATCCCACAGAATAGCCACTAACAAGCTCGAAAGGCTTAGCCCAATTGAGCCAAAGAAATAAACTTCATATCCCGAGAAGAATAGTAACACATAAACAGCACAACCAAGGACACAAAAGCAAAGACATTTGTTTAGCATAGGTGCCCTTGCTCCAGGAGCTTGATGTTGCGAAAATATTCTTGAGCTTTTTTATGTTTTCTATTCTGGGAGTAGGTATGGCTTCAACCATGAAGCCTTTATTGTTCTATTTGAGTTACGACTTACTTCATTTTCCTCTATGTAAATACACAAGGATAGCACCTTAAAGTAATTTGCAAGGTTAGTCCAGCTTTGTCCTTCACCTCCATTCTTGTCTAGTTTTTAGGGTCCATTGGCACCCACTGGCTTTGCAGAATACAGGCATGCCATCGTTGGGAGACCAAAGCCTTAGGTTCATCGCATGTTTGGGGATTCCATGCCACATTAACCATGAGTTCATAAGGTTCTCCATGCCCTACTTAAGCTTGAAGAATTTTTGGACCATGATGTTTTATTAAGTTTTAAACCAGAATGTCAAATAAGGGATTATGTATGACCCATAATCAAACTAGCTACATAGCTCAAGCCATCATCTCATACAATTAACCACTATTCGTTCAGGAGAAATAAGTCTTAGACAAAAGCATACCATGATGTTATCTATACAGAAAAATTAGTCTCCTCCCAAAGAAATAACGCCCACCCTCAAGATTTTCCACAAGAGCATTTTTACTTTAAAATTTCTCATACAAGCCCTCTTTATGATTTACCACTCCCTCTTTTATTACTACAATAAATTAAGCATTCGTCTCGCCTCCATTTGGGCCTTAAGAACCAAGAACCAAAACAAAACAATCCTCCAACACACTTAAAGAAGGGCAGGGCTTGTAATGCCTTATTAATAATTCTTAAACAAAATGGAAATTACGCACAAACACAAACAGGACATAGTGACAGACACAAAAACGAAAGACACATTCTCCTTGATAGGTTGCAAGAACTAAAACGGCACAAATCACAATTTTATTCATAGCAAACTGCAAATAAATGGTAGCAGTAATGAGCCCTTATTCCAGGATAAAATATTAAGAGCAAACGTACTTGGTAATTGTCCCATCAACATCCGAGATGACTACACAAGTGTCCCATTTCCACAAGTATATTCTAGCATCAACCTGTTGTCAACAACGTCAAGTGAGAGAGAGAGAGAGAGAGAGAGAGAGAGAGAGAGAGAGAGAGAGAGAGTGAGTTCAAAAATCTAACGAATAACCTGTTGTGGACCCAGCATCGAAGTTGAGAATGTAAAGTTCACAATATTCTTCCCTTCCTTCAGATTCAAGGATGCCAGCTGCTCAGGAGTTGGAGTCAATACCCTCACTTTCTTACTCTTCACTTTGGGTTTAAGACAATCTTTTTCCCCAACCATGCCAGTAGAGCTCTCCAAAGCATTTTCAGCATTGGAAATTCCGGTTGAATTTTGAGCTGGCTGGATGGCTTCCATGCTTCTTGATTTTTTGAACCTAAAAGGCCAAACTCTCCAACTTCCGTTGGTAGCATCAATGCCCTCAGTCTGATTGCCTGCAAAGTTTACAGTTTACACAACTTGGTCAAGAGATATCAGTGTATCACGCCTTTGGTTTAACTATGTGTTCCTAGCAAATGAATTCATCCCTAGCACAACAGGTCCAGCCCCATTCCAATAAAGAAATAGCCACGAATTATGGATACTAGACTATAACTATTTTTGTTATGGCAGAACCAAAAAGTTTATACGTATTCAATCTTTCAGCTTCAATTGCCTAGGAAGTGGATCTCTGCATATAGTATTGACCATTTAACTAATCTAAAGAATAAACTATCAATTACTTATGATTTTCCATAGTACAAAGCTTATAAAAGTTTTCCTTTTGGTCCGTGCTTAAATGAGTGTATGACCCCTGGAGGGAATGAACTCTTTCTATCTTCAGTTCTAGCCAGCTAGGTACATATATATATATATATATATATATATATATATATATGGGAATACATCAACCATTCATTAAAGATGAAATGAAGTTGTTTCTCAAAAAGGAAACAAAATCGACTCTACGTAATCCGTATCAGAAAATCAACTTATGCCTAACATGAATACCAAAGGACATATTCAAGATTCCATATACTCCAAAATCTTAGTGGAAAGTTCCATTGCAATTCAGTGTCCAAACAGGTCACAAATTACGTAAGCTTCAGTAAAAAAATTGCATATAAGCAAGTAGTTTTCTCACCAACTGCAGGGTTGGCAGGTCCACTTTTGAGCTCCTCTGAAGTTTGAGCATCCTCCACTGTTGGTTGCGCCTGTTTATCTGCATCTGATTTTACAGGGCTTGAAAAGTCTTCCCCAAGTGGTGTCAACTTTGATGATTCTGGATTTGCATCTAGAGAATGTACTAAAGGATGATGAAAACCATCTACAACCATATCATTGCTCTGAGACCACATATTGGGTAAAGATTCAGCCATCCTCCTAAATTCCTCACCAGCAGGTTTGCTACGTGGAATATTAATGCAACTTGAGACTACTAGAGTCTTTTCTCTGAAATCTTCAACATCATTTAGTGCATTCTGTTGAATACACTTGTCTGAAGATAAATGTGACTTGTCATCAGGCTTAAGTGCCTCGATAACCGCTTCACTGTATTCTGATGCATCTGGAGAAAGATTTCCATACTCCAATTGATTTGAAGGACTTGACTCCGTGCACTTGCTCTCCCCTTGATTGAAATCATCAATATCGCCAAAAAGGAGTTGTTCTTCATCAGAGACTTTAGATAGAGAAACAACAAGTGGCTCTATCGAAAAATTATCACCCGTAAATTCCAGAGAATCGGCAACAGGATTTTCCCTTGATTTTTCTCCATCCTGTACTTGAGAAATTGAGTTGTCAAAACCAGAGATCGTGTAAACGCTGCACGACTCACCTTCTTTCTCTGAATTTATTTCTTCAACAATTACCATATGAGCATACGTTTCGGCCGCATTACTATTTCCAGATGACTTTGAACAAGTCCCCTCACTGCCACGAATCTGTGCATCATTAAAGAGGTTCCGACAGTTCCCATCTAGGAAAATTTCAGGATGATCCAGATGTTCTTTTGCTACCAATAAACTAGTGTCTTGTCCACATTGAACCTCAGATATCATCTCAGCTATCTCATGAAGCATTTTGGCATGAACACAGGCTTCCACACCCTCACAAGAAATACACAAAGTTTCATGGGTTTTTCCGCCAGAATCACCAGCTTCTACCATTTCACTGTATGAAAATGCTTCAAGTGTAGCTGCTTCACTCTCCTCCTTGAAAACCTGTTCTTCATCCAGCTTAATGTTAGGACCCACATTGAGCTCAGCAGAATCTGGATTACGACTGGTGGCCTCAGAGATGAAACCCTTAGAATTTTCATCATGATCTGAATCCGCCGAATGTAACTTGTAAACCTCCCTTACTGTTCGTGAATCCAAATCATAATTTTCTTGCAAACCACTTTCACCTGAACTGGATGTTCCAAGAATTTGCTTACTGCTTAAACATAACATTTCGACACCATCATCAGAACTATCCGGTTTTGGTAAGCCATCCCAAGAACTATTAGCCGTCCCATTGTCATGAATCCCGGTTTCTTCTTTTGACATAGGTGAGTTCAAACTACTTACCTTGTTATCGTTCAGAGGTGAGTCCACCACCTCATCTTTTTCACGCCCCAATCTCTCTGGAACAGATTGCGAAGTAATCATTTTCTTGTATCTACTTGATGCGAGATTAGTGGACCACTTCAATTCTAAGAGGTCAGCTGCAATCTCAGCACGCTTTAACGAATCCGCTCCCACAACACCGGATCCGTCCCCTTCCTCTCTAGTTGATTTCCTTCCAAAAACAAGACCCAGAATCCTAGACCTCCGGGAATTCGTCCTCGTCAATGTCTTCCCATTGGTTATATCAATCTGAGTAACCAAATTAGACCCATCTGCATCAAAAGTTTTCGATTTCATAGGCCTCTTATCACCACCTGATTGCCCATCCGTGTCCTCACCAGAAGACGAAGGAGAAAACCCTGAATCACCTCCTCCTTCTTCAACATCCACCTCCTTGAGAAAATAGGCTTCCCCTTTACTATCCAAATACATATGAAAATCCGCTTGGACTCCATCGACACTTATGCTCACTACTTTCTCTTTCGCTTTCAAAACCCCTTGGAATTTCCCAAACCTAACATACCAGGGGGACGATTTGAAGCTCCCGTCTTGTTGTTCCACCACAATTATATCTACTGCGCCCCCAAACGGATGAAAGGGGCCGGAGACGGTGTAAACCCCCTTCGAGATATAGCTCCCCAGCCTCCCAACCGTGTACATCCTCAAAGAAATCAAAATTCTCCAACCACCCAGAACCCAAAATCTCAAAGTAACATCTTTTTTCCAATCATCAAGCGAAAACCAAAACCCATTACCCAAATTAGACCAAATTCGTATTCCAAAATAATCACAAAAAATCAAGAAAAGATCACAATTCAAGAACCCTAATCGATTACCCTCCACAATATGACGACAATTACACGGGGATGAGAAAGAGGGAATGAATACGGAGATAAATCAAGACCAGACACAGGAATCCACGAGCAAATCGATCAAATTTCCTCACCCAGAAGATATAAGAGGTTAAAAAGCATGATTTAGGAGCGACCCACATGAAATTGAGTGTGGGATATGGAAGAATCATTAGTTGGGTTTGAAAAGCATATTCGCTTTTAGAATATTCGAATGTGCCGAAACACACACAAACACAATCATTGAAACACTGAGGAAAAAGACCCAGTCTTATTACATCATGGAATAATGTGCAAATACTATAATGTTTGAATCAAGATGGGGGTGGGGGGGTGAAGGGGGGGTGGGGGGAAAGAAGAACTGACCTGAAGAGAAGAAAGCCAGTTTCGGAGAGTAACGGCCAACAGAGGCGCTGAGGAGAGAGAGACAGATATGATTTATAGAGTGAGAAACATAGGATAGAAAGATCTGGTCTGGTGTTTGTTTTCTTGGAAAAGTCGATAGAAAAAGGAACTGATTTTCGCGCTCCAAGATTTACTGCAGGCGCTCCATCTTTTTGTTTTTATACTGTGATGTTGCTGACAACATCAGTGTATATTTTGTTTTTACACTGTGATATTGATGCTGATAATACCACAGTGTAAAAACAAAAAGATGGAACGCCTGCAGTAAATCTTGGAGCGCGAATATCAATTCCCTAAAAAAAAGATTGCATTATGATGGGTTGTGATGTGTCAGATGTGGAATTCATTGAGTTTAGGTGCCCAAGATTTTTATTGTGATGATGACAGGGGAGAGAAAAGTCTGTCCCATTCTTTTTCTAACGATAATTTTGGAGAAATTATTATTACTAGCATTCAAATTCGACTATTGGCATCGATCAAATGGGTAATCCATAGTGTCTTTGCTACACCATTTGAATGTTGGGGGTGTTAAAAGAGAATTGGGATTAGGCATTTGTGATAGATTTAGGCTACGTTCCAGAAATTTTTTTAAAAAATAAACAGTTTATTTCACATTTTTAAATTTAAAAATAATGTAATTAAATAATAATTTTTCAATCTTTTTGCATCGTATAAAAGATGTCGATGAGATCTTTTCAAATAAGATCCATATTATATATTTTTAGATTTTAATAAGCCCATAATTTTTGAGTTTGAAATTGTCTTCTTAAAAAATAAAGACTTAAAACCCGTTCTGGAATGGGGCCTAAGGCCATTAGCCCTTTTTCTTGAGGAAGAGTCCAAAGAATTAAATTGGGATTTTTTTTTATTAACACATTCAATTCATTTCATAACAAAGCCCGAAGGAAATACAGATTTCATCAAAAAATACAAGAATGAGCCAACACTACCCAAACTTCGACATAGGTACTCTCTGCAGAAGCAAGACCGGCGAAATCACCAGATGAAAGTCAATCTAGGTTTAGATAGTAGAGAATTCCAAACGGACCGAACCCCAGCTCAAACCCGAGAAGCACATATGAAACCTGAACGGCAATAGCCGTTCACCGGAGCAGGAGTCATTCACCGTAAACAGAGCCGTTTACCGTAGAAGACCCGTTCATCGAAAACAGCAGTTGGACAAACCTCAACCTACCAACAACCACAAACAACCCCAACTTTGGGCGATCCTCAATAGGCACCGGATTATTCGTCCACCTCCTCTTTCACACCAAATTTGGTGCAACCAAACCGGACTGATTTGGAGGAAACCCAAATCAACCGATGGAAAGCCAACGAAAAAACAAACAGAAAACCAAAAACCCCAAACGCTCCAAACCCCATTATTCAGACCCAAAACCCCCGGACAGCGCCAGCACCAGCCGCCTATCAACGATGTTTCCTTGCCGAACTAGATCAAAGGATAGACGGGGGAGGCCAAGCCTCACAGTACGCCATCCTGACTGAGGGCGAGACGAAGCCAAACCGGAACAGAGGGAGAGAGGGGAGAGAACCGAGAGAGAGGGTAAAGGGAGGGGAGGAGAAGGAGGGGGGAAAGAGGGAGGGGGAGCGGAGGCAGGGCCTCCCTCGAGAAAACCTAGCCGCCTGTGATTAAATTGGGATGTTGAGTCCAAAGAATTAAATTGGGATGTGTGGTATCACCATGGAGAGGGGAGTTGAATGCCTCTTGTCTTTCCTAACCATGGAGAGGGGAGTTGAATGCCACTGCCTCTTGTCTTTCCTATCTACTAAAGAGTGACATCAAATAAGGTGCTGCAAGGGACATCACTGCCTATTCCATAAATATACTTTCAATTTGAGATATGGAAATGGTAACATACATGCATACATGCATAGATATACATTACATTTATACACTATTAGGCTATATAATTAATCTAGTCACAATAATAGTTAAGTCACACTAGCAAGATTTGATTTGGTTATATGCCATTAACATACTTAACATAATTGCATTATTATATACTAACATATGCAAACACTAGACAAATTATTAACATGATTAACTAAGTGGATTCAAGTTTACAATTCGACAAATAAAATGTAGTATCTATTTTATGACCTCAAATTTAGGAATGTTACACATAAGCCAAAGTTGATACCAAAAAATAACCAAGACCTCTTTAGATTAAATAAGACATGAACTTTGACTTTGCTAAATCATCCATGCATGCTAAAGTAATAGATTTGAATCAAACAGATTTAATCCAATCATATGGTTTTGACATTGTGCCAAAACGATACTAAGTCGGTGTAGTAATATTTTTATATTTTTCACTTTTTAATTCTGTAACAAGCCACGCCAACGAATGGACTTGCTCTAATGACGATATATAATCAAATATTCGAAGCCCAATCCATGCTAAAGCCAGCTTTGAGCAGTAGTTAAGTAAGTTGAGATCATGCCCAACCATGTTAATTGAGTCCATGATTTTTCACTAGGCCAACTGGAATTCCATGTCTGATTAATTAGCCAATAATTCAACATTTTAATAATGTGGCTCAAATAATGGGTTATAGAACCTAAACGGAGTGCATATTGTGATAATATGCCATGTGTACAAGAGTGAAGCAAAACATATGATTAATTACCTTTTCTTACGTAAAGGGTGAAAATATCTGGAAGTAATGGGGTATGGGAGATAGTTATTGATGGATCCCCTACTCTCTCTCTCTTCCCAATTTAATACTACTATATTAAGGGCCCGTTCAGACAAATAAGCCACAATGGCTTATTTTTTGTCTTTATTCAAATTTTTTTGTATCACTTGGCTTATTGTATTTTTTTGGGGATTATTACATATCCTCGCAACAAGAGGAATCTAAAAAGTAAAATTTTTTGACCAAAATTTAATTTTTTTTGAATAAAAACGAAAAAATCCATAGAGCTAGCTCAAGGAGAACATGCATGTACCAAGTAGTAGAAGTTAAGTATTCTCTTCCTTTAAACATAACTCCAGCTTAGTAAACCGGAAAAAAAATCCAATTTTCAATATGAGATGTATAAAATATCAGGGAGTTAGGTCTGGTACTGGTCAAAACATGGGTGTTTGCTCCCTTCTAAAGGCTTATGAGGTTTGAAACCGGCAAGTGCTATTCAGGGCTTTTATGGAGTTTTCTTAGGGCTGCCCCACTAGGAGATGATGAAATTATATCTAAGAATTAGCTGAGGTGCGCGTAGCTCAGAAATCTATATTATGAAAACAAACTTTGAGATGTATAAAATTAAAGAGAACAAATGAAACCAAAAGAGGACCACAATGACCCAAACTTAGTCACAAGTCTCAGTTAATTTTGGTAAGTGAGATCATAAATTTGGTGATTTGTCTCAGGCAAACCAGAGCCCTAATTGGTTCAAGCCGCCTATGTCTAGTGGTCTCAGGACCACGCTATAATTGCCCGGATGAGACGAATGCACAAGGCGGCTGGTTTTTAATTTTATCAACTAGTAGATTGTGTTTAGAAATTGATTTTGACGGTCTATTTTTAGCTATTGGCACTCTTTTTTTGGTCTTTTTCTTATTTGAAAACAATACCCTTTAAAGTTTTTTTTTTTAATCCGAATACCCTTTAAGGTGGATGAACACTAACAAAATAAAGGGTAATTTGATAATCTCACGTAGGATAAAAACAAAAAGTGGAGTGCCAAAGGCTAAAAAAGTGCCAAAATCAATTTCTACTACCTAACTAGTAATTTTTCTTTTCTGAATATAGTGAACATTATAGATGTTTCGTGATTTTTTTTTTAGGTTTTTGTCATAATTTTTTACATTACTCATTCATTTCGAGCTGAAGAATCGAAAAATATAAGAATATGGATCGATGTGGAAAAAAGTACAAATAAAACAACTCTAAAGACACTAAAATGGTGAAAGTTACCCTTCCTATGTATTTGAGTGAACGTTTTGGGCTCTTAGTTATAATTTTCTCCTTTTATATTCCCATTCGTCAATATAATGACTAAGTTTAGATAATTTGAAGAGAATAATAAACGACCAATAAAGAGCAGTAGATATTTTTCTGGGAACCTATTAGAAGGACCACAAGTGACTTGGGTTGCCAAAAAGTCCGAAGGCAAAACAAGATTTTATCACAAAATACAAGAAGTAATAAATTAAAATTATCAAAATCTAAGTACGAGCACATATGCTAGCATGTTCAAAAACCCATACTGAGAAAGCATGCCAATAACGAGGTCGGGCATGAGGCCGGTCAAAGACTCAAAGATGTGGCAATAGAGGATGTTACAAGGAAACTCAACTCAAAATATGAAATAGGGTACGAATGAAATTTAGGGAAAAAAATAAAATAAGGCCACTCCACAACGGGACCGGACATTTACCAGCTCAGTTACATTTTCGAGCTGTTTCCTGGTGAATTGTTTGCAAAGACACAGTTTTGTGAAGTCTTCTCGAAAATGCTCGAGAACTTCCGAAATTTTGGACTATTTTCGCATATGAAATCAGAACGAAGTGATTTGGAAATCGAAATTTTCATTGTTTCTATTTCTGTGGACAATAAAACAGAAAGATTTCAAAATCAAAAAACAACTGGAAAATTCATGCTTCTCAGAACTCTGCGCCCCCCGACGTAATACCTAAGTTAACCAAATTGCAGAAGTCGCTTCTTTTTTTTTTATTTGCCGAGCCAAAACAAAAATCGCAGACATCACATTCTAACCAAATTATGTCCTCAAACAAGGGGAAGGGAGCATCAACCATCGGGTACCTTCTCCTTCCTCTTGAAGTCTCGAAGCACTCTCTCCCGCTCTGCAGGAGTAGCAGACATTAGCCACTTGCTGAACTCAACCTCTCCCATATTCATGAGAGGCTATATTAGCTTTTTTCCCTGGATTTGATTGAAGCAGCAGCATTTTCATTCTGACAAATCACATCTGATTTCCTCCGCACGGTAGGGAGGCGTGAGTGCGTAATGCCAACTTTTTGAGGCATGCCCACTTCATTCTTTCCTTGGCTCCCAGGCCCAGAGTTGACGATATCTACATTGCGATGAGCATACACAATTCCTGAGCATCAAGAAAGTGGCAGTCAGGCTGGGATCATGACGATATGAAATACATCTGTCGATTGGCTGATTGTTGCGATGTTAATCTACCCAGAAACATGAGTTCTATTTCTTTCAAACATGGTGACTAAGGATGTGTTTGGATTCCATAGAGGAAAAGGAAAAGATAAAACAGAAAATATTTTTTCTTAAGTGAACAAATCAAATATATTCTTTAAGCCTCCGTCACTTTCCTTTCCCTTGGTAGATCCCTCTGCAAATCCACTATACCAAACACAGCGCAACAGAACCACGACAAATCACTGACTCACACTTGAGTTTTCCTGAACTAGTTGCTACCCAAAGCTCCGAAGGTAATACAGAACAGGAAAAAGAAAGAGAACCATATAATGCTCAACTAAATCTGATAGTACTGGCTTAGTTGTCAACTGTATCTGCGTATGTTTAGGTTTTCTTCCAGCAGTCCCAGATGAAGTAGTTTCATTTGCCTCTTTCACAGGAAGAAAATATATACATCCCATATTCATTAATATCCTGTTTTCTACCGGGACAATGCCCATTTTTATCTCCTTGTTTCTCGTGTATTACTATTTCTATGATCTCACCAGTGAATAGCTTGTCAGCTAGATCACGAAATAGATTGCAGATTCCAAAAAGCTCGCCCTGAAATTCCTTGCAATCCTGAGAAGAAACCGAACTACATGTAAAAGCAGGAAAACCATTGCTCGCCCTGAAATTCCTTTCAAAATATCGTTTCTCCATTTTTCCAGAAACAGCAATATTTGATAGCTGCTGCTTGTACACGGCTGGTGGGAATAAACAAGTTCCTCAAGTGATCCGGCGGAGAGAAGGCGGAAAACCACAACATGTCACTTCTGCCCAAAACGGAATGAACGGTCTAGCTAGGGCCTGTAAGTCTTGGGTTGGATTCCAGTTTGGGTCAAACATCACAACACGATTTGCACCAACAAGATTCAATCCCAGCCCACCAGCTCGATTTGATATTAAGATTACCTAAACCAGGAACTAGATTGCCTTAGAAAATTAGAAGATCACATATTTTGATCTTGATTCTTAAGTGTATGAATTCACCTGTTTGCTAGCTAGGACTTGAATTGAAGTCGTCAACAAGAGATTGACGCAAACCGGATGGAGTGGAACCATCAAGTCGTGAAAAACAATAGCCTTTGTGCATTAGAAACTTCTCTAGTTTGTCTAACATCCTGTTAATCATATATTACGTACTTCAGTAGCAGAAGAAAGGTGAACAGAAAAGGAAAAAAGATAAATAAAAAATAAATAAATAAAAGGTCACAAACAACTTCTACACTACATATATTCCATCCTCGCGATTACCATATGTAGGTTGGGTAAATCTACAAGAGTTGGAGGGGTGCGATTGGTTGATGATTAGAGGAAGAAATAGAAAAGTGATCCAGTGGGGTGAAGGAAGGAGCAGGAGGACAGAAGAGACAAAGGCATACTGGTTCCTCGTCTTTTTGCGGTAGGTAGTGATTGACTTTCTCTAAATAGACCGGCTAAGATCACCTTTTCTATGGGGAAGAATGTTCTTCTTCCTCAAATTCAGTGCTCATCATTTTCTGTCTCTAAGAAAAGTCAGCTTTGTCAAATCAGAGGAAATGTCAGGATATTTATAGGACATCTGGGCCTAGGTAAGGCTCATGACGGCGCTTCTATAAAATTCTGACACCCTCTTTATACCCAGACTTTTTCACTTCAATAGGAATACCATCCGACCCTAAGTCTTACCCAATCTCATCTTCTATACTACATCCTGGTGGAATTCTACATTTACCAATTTTCATATCCAGCAGATAGTTAATAAATGCTTTGATGTTCATTCACCTTGGATTTACAGTCCAAACAGAAAATGGCCAGCACTAAGGCCCAATGACTCCAAACTAAGGCAATCATGGACTGGGCCATGTTTGGGATTGCGGGCTAAGATCCAGCCAAGGCTTTTTATTTGGGCCTGACCCTATTTACTTCCCGGCTCTAGCTGCTGACCAAATTCAGTGCAACAGAATCGAAATTTCTGGGTGCCGGAGGATACCCTGTCCGCGGTTTAGACCGTCCAAACGTATTTTATACGGTCTAAATTTTAGAGAGAGAAAGATGAGAGAGAGTGGTGGGATGAGAGGAGAGATAGGGAATAAATTTGGCCGTCCAAAATACATTTGGACGATCCAGATTGTCGATAGGTACTGCCATGTGGTACCGCTCGGCACCGAAAAACTACATTCTAAAAATTAAAAAAAATCGAAAATACCCTCATGTTGATGTTGTCGTCCATGTGTATACATTTCAAACAATTAGCAGTAGGGGAAAACGAAAGCATAATTGTGACTTCTCTTTTTTTTTTCCGAAGGATAACAATTACCTTTGATAAACACAGAGAAACACATAAAGAGCATATCCATCCCTAAAGGCATGGATAGCATATAACAGAAGCTGTCAGAAGGTAGGCTTTCCAACCAGAGATACCGTAACCTCCAAGCCCTTACCAGCCAAGTAGTGAAGTACACAAATACCAACACGCTTGACAGAATAACACTCACACACTTGGAAATAAAACATGTTTGGCATATTATAAACGCATATCAAGTTAAACTAAGGGCCCGTTTGGTTACCTTGTTTGTTTGTTTAAGCACATAAGACATTTGGACACGCTCATCAATTTAGAAAAGATTGGCCTACTTATCTTCTAGAAATCAATAATATTTTAGAATAGCAAATAAACAAATAAGCAATCATGTAACAAAACAAATTTGCTTATGGTTTGTATTTCTATATTTTTATATACTTAAATTAAATAAGCAATTGAGCGGTGTGAACCAAACGAGCCCTGAAGAACAGTGACCCGTAGATCCCACATTGGATTTCATGTGGACATTGCAATTTTGTGATAACTTAGCAACAGTTGAAATAATTCACGTTAAGATTAATTAGAAAATACATACATTTCGTAGCGAGTTGTTGTGTTGTTCGCATGAGACCCATTTCCGAGCTCACAATTGTGATCCAAATCGTTCATCTTATACGGCTCATCAAGGGCGGGGTTAACCGCGTCGTTCCGTGTCAAAAATATATTTATAAAACTGAGAATTAACTACTACTCCGTAGAATAGTGGTCAAATCCGAGTATCGTTCCAACGGAGACAGTATGGCTGAGTTACGACAAATTCAATTAATTTGTAGATTAATTCGGGCAAAGGAAGTTTGGTTGTTTGAATTTGGAGAATCTATTAAATCTAAGAGAATAAATTAAATGAAAAGTTTGTAACGATTGGAGAGAAAATCTAGGGTTCGAATCCACCTCGACCGTGTAACTCCAACATGCATAGGCAAGATTAATTATTCGAATCAGAAGGGATTATTACTAGGGCTTGCAAACCCTAGCAATAATCATCTAGAAAATAATTGAGTTGTTAAAAAGTATAGATTATCCCATAGCACGGACCGTCTCAAAAGTACAGTCTGGCCGCCTAACGGCACGACCCGTCTTACGAGTATAATTTATCTCAGAACTCTAACTACAATCGATGAAAACCATTGTATAACTCGTATTTGAAAGCATGCATACAAATACTCAATAGATTAAAACCATCAAAATCATTCCATTCAATTGAAACGGAAATGGTTCTTAGTTATACAATCGATCCGAATAATAAACCTAAAACCCATACATAAAATAGAGTTACTTGGTGCAAAGTTTCATCTTCACCCTAGAAAAGGGGTTTAGCCGGCCATGGAGAAGAAAGATGTGATCGAGATCGAAAAAGACATGGAAGACATGAAAGATTTCCTTGAAATCCTCTTGCCTCTCTCTCTCTAATCGTTGCTAGAAAAGAACGTAATATATTTCCGCTCCTAATAGTTGCTGGGAATAATCATAATGTAACCTAACTAATAAGCTCTGGCCTCCTTTTATAGTCTTGGCCCAAAAACAATCAGACTTAAAAATGTAAAGCAGATTTCCGTTTGCAGCGGTTGCTGTCCGCTAGTCCGGACCAGCAATTACATTGGCCGGACCAGAAAAACAGCTTGTTCATATCGTGCTCCAGTTTTGGTCGTCCGGACCAGCATAGCCTTGGTCCGGACCAGATTTTCAGCTTTCACCTTTTCGCTCCTCTTTTTGCCGCGGATCCTTTCGGAACGTCCTTAACTCACGATTATTACTCAAAAACCTGTCCGAATGCTCCGTAAGCCCTAAAACACTACAAACCAATTAAATCTCATTAAATAACAATAGATAGGACTGACAAAACCTAAGTTAATGGGAATAAATTTGTGCTTTTCAGCACCTATCACGCCCCCCAACTTATACTTTGCTAGTCCCTAGCAAAGAAAAGAACTAAACAACTAATGAAAGCAATGAAAGATAGGACATTTGAACCCCTGGGTGCTCCGGTAGGACGAGTTTAGTCTCGTAAAAGTGCGAGGGTTATCAGCAGTGAACACCCACAAACACAGGGAACCTTTCAACACAAAACTACAGTTTATCGTGCCACTCATCAGTGTATTATGCAGAGGACACAAAGCTACCACAAAGATATAGCAAGGCAAACATAGCTCCGAGCGCTAACAATCCAAGAAATAAACTATGGCACTTACGCTTAGCGTGTGTGAATACGGGCCTCAATCACATATGAACAATAACCAACTGCTCTCTCCGGACCGAGTCTCGACTTCAATTCTCACCGTGTCATGCACTCACAAATGAAATCACTCGAAACAAAGTGCATTATAAACTCTCGAGTGTGTAGTTTGGAGGTTACGTAAATAGAAAGCAAAGTACTCCGCACACTATGACACGAAAAGAACGCTTTATATAGTGGACACACAATCTCATGAACAAAATGCCAAGTATTGGAACTCTCCACCAATCAATCCTCAACCCAACACCCCTAAGATCAAACAGGACTTTATTCAAGGGCATAGCATTAGGGATGGGATAATGTATCAAGGCTAGGGTAAAAATAGATTCAAGTGTGAGA
This sequence comes from Rhododendron vialii, assembly GCF_030253575.1. Lineage (NCBI taxonomy): Eukaryota > Viridiplantae > Streptophyta > Magnoliopsida > Ericales > Ericaceae > Rhododendron > Rhododendron vialii. The sequence goes on along the minus strand of NC_080562.1, from coordinate 5,876,305 downwards.
GAATAGGCGAGTATTTCAACTAAACGGGGCAAATATGCATTGTGTACCCCGCTAACATTAATTCAACTCCACCTTATCTCTCATTCCAACCTTTCAACATTTTTCAATTACAAAGCAACCATTCCTCTCTTTCTTTCAACTTATCAGTGCCCCTTTTTCTCTCTTCTTTTATTGGATTTTGTTGTGTTTCTTTTTTTTAAAGGGACACCACCAATACTCCACAAAATTCAACAATCTACCCAAAAATTAACCTTTACATTCTCGCCTTTCTCCAAACACAATATGGAAGGTGGAGCTAACCAAGAAAAGGCTAAATCTGTAAGGCTCAATGTGGCTCGCAAGGAATAAATGTGAACACAAAGGAACGAACTGGCCCAAATATCAAGAAAGTGCCTGTAATCCTCTCTCATGGGTGTAACATCCATGTGACAAACCAAAACCAAGAGATACTGCTATGCATTTAAATTCCAACACTCGACAACCAAAGATGATGAGATTGACAACAAATGTGTTTCTTTCCATGACAAACAAAGAGTTTAATTGATACCACTCCAATAACAGATAAGGCTCAAAAGCTCACAAGGGTACAAGTCTCCACTAATCATAGCCTTTAAGAACAGTCAAATCACAGCTCACAAGCAATCAAGGTCCAACGTGCAATGTGCAAAAATGCTAAAACAAAAACAACAGCAGTCCAGCAAATGAAACTACTCTGCCAAAGAGATATCGAAATGGTAGCAGCATGCCTTTACTCAAGTAATCAACAAGCAAGCACAACAAACAACAATCTCATGCAGAAAGGCTCCCATTTTTTTTAATTTTCAGTTTTCTCAATTTTGTCATTTTTTTTTTTTTTGGACTCTAAACAAACTATTAAAGAAAGCACCTGAAGTATTTCCTACCCCCCAACTTAAACTAGTCACTGCCCTCAGTGATTGCAAAGACACTAAAAGAAATAAGACAATTAATAGAAAGAGGGAGGAAAGATATCACCTCGAACGGAGAACTAAGCAGACAAGAGTATGGCGGCCGAGAGGCCCCCCAACTTGAACGAAACAACCTGCAATGCGTTAGTCTCCACCAAAACAAGATACGAAAATAAATTACAAAACTAACTGACAAAACAAAAACCAAGCAAAAAGAAAAGAAAACTCAAGAGATTGCATAAAAAACACAAACCACAATTAAAATCCACCACTTTCTTCACGCGAAAGACACGGGTACCACTTTTCTCCCTTGCCAAAGACTGTGGTTCCCTACTTGTTGGAAGAGCAATATGCGTAGGATTCAACGATATCTTGAGAAGTGGTGCCATCATCTAGTAGGCTGTCACTCCCTCTGGGGCTGCCAGATTCCTTACCCACCACTTGGCTTATGAAGCAATCTCCGCCAAGTTGGACACTAAAGTCGGATGGTTCAGACAGATTTCTCGCTGCTAACTACGCGCTTGCCGCCAGACCCAACCTCTTAAGTACTACATGCATAGCTTTGACAAGGTGGCTATACCAGACCATTGAAAGCCGTTCGAGCACGGCAAACACTGAAGGTATTTCACCCTCCAAAGATTTAAAGTCTCCTAGACCTCTATCGAAAATACGAGACCAAAAGAAGCTTGGGTTGCCTCCCAAGAAGCGCTAAGTTTTATGTCTTCAGCCAGACATCAATCACTCCAAAAACCATCATTCAACAGAGCATTACAATCCAACTTTACATGTGAACATGCTGCTGAGACCAAAGGAGGTCTCCATGCTAATTCCGGTGAGTGCGCACTACACGGACCTAATGGTGTGATAGAAAGCAAATGAGGTGGCAACTTTAAATCATTTTTTGAAGGAGGGCTAGTCATAAGTGGAACATCATCAAACAAAATTGGAACCTCGGAGTCAACCTCATTCACCTTAGACACATTATTAACAGTGAGAGGTGGATGTACCTCATCATTGGAGTGGTGTTTTACAGTGTTGTACACATTCAACTTAAGGGTCATATTTCCAAAGGTCACCTCCATCTCCCCACTCCTCACGTGAATATTAGCATTGGCCGTCGCTAAGAAGGGGCGACCAAGAATGACGGGAGTTTGCTTTTTTAGGATTTGCACCGGTTCCGTGTCAAGTACTATAAAATCAGCTGGAAAATAAAAATCGTTAACCTTGACAAGAACGTCCTCAACTACCCCACGCGGCACCTTAATGGATCGGTCTGCTAACTGAAGGGTGACTAACGTGGGTTTCAACTCCCCAAGCCCCAATTGTTCGTACACCGAGTAAGAGTATCAAATTAACACTAGCCCCTAAGTCTAGCAATGCTCGCTCAATGACATGGTTCCCTATTCCTATGGAAATAGTAGGGGTGCCTGGATCTTGTAACTTAGGAGGAGCAATCAATTGGAACACTGAGCTCACTTGCTCGGTGAGAAGGACCTTTTTTGATACATTGGTTTTACATTTCCTCTTTTGAGTATAAAGGTCCTTCAAAAACTTAGCATAAGTGGGGACTTGTTTGATCGCGTCTAGGAGAGGAATGTTTACTTTCACTTGCTTAAAAACCTCAAGAATATCCTCCATAGCCGCACCCTTCTTGGGGAAAGGAGATGGGGCATTGAGACATTGTGGGAATGGGGCTTTAAGCACATAGGGTGGTACCTTAGAGCCCCTTGAAGTGGAGGTGGATGGTGAAGGTGTGACTGGAAGGGTTCCCTTTTTACTCTGTGAACTCTCATCCCCAAAGTTATCAGGGTCGGAGGGAGCCAAATGCTCCTTCGGTTTCGCTTTCTCTGGTCGGGTTTCGACCTCTCTCTTATTGCGCAAAGTCATGATTACCTTAGCATTAGCAGGAGGCGGGTCATGAATCACAAACTGTCCTCCAAGGGGTTGGACAGGCTGACTGGGCAACCTACCTTCTTCCCTATGATTGAGTGCATTGGCTATTTGACCCACTTGGGTCTCTAACCTTGCGATGGACTGTGTGTTGGTGCGCACATGCTGTTGGGTGTCATTTAGTCTGTCAAGCGCTTGTAGCACCTTTTCCTCAAAGGATGGATCCTGTGAGGATTGGGGAGGTGCTTGCTGCTGATTCGGTGAGAGATAGGCCGCAGGGTTAAACTGCGTGTTGAATGGCCTAGGTTGCTAGGCGAAACTATTACCCTGGTGTTCCGTCTTCCATGAGAAATTGGGATGTTTGCTCCATCCCTAGTTATAAGTAGTGGAAAAAGGATCATTACCCGGTTTGGAGAAACCCTGCTCATTGGCATACCCTTGTGCAGCGTTAACCTGTTCTTGCACAAACAAAGGGAATTGTGGTGCTGCAGGACAGTCAACAATATAATGGGCCGGACTAGCACATAAAGAACATGCCTCCTGATAAGGTGGAGGCTGTGAGGTGGCCGATCCCTTGGTGAGAAGTTGTTCAACTTTCTCAGTCAGTGCATCTACTTTAGACTGGAGGTCATGAGATGGTTTAATCTCATACATACCTCGTGGCTTATCAGAACTAGTAATGACTGACTTAGTTCTCCTCTCAAAAGAAACATTTTGCAAGGACCCTTCGCTCATAGTTTCAAACAACTGCCAGGCATCCTCTTCATTTTTAACCATCACAGAGCCTCCACATGAGGCATCAACCATCACACGATGCTGCGGATGCAGCCCGGAATAAAAACTCTGTACTAATTGCCACTTAGGTATGTCATGGTGCGGACACTTACGAATGAGATCCCCATATCTCTCCCAAGCCTCATAGAACTGTTCATTCTCAGCTTGTTGAAAAGTGGTAATCTCCTGCCGAAGTCTGAGTGTTTTTCCTATGGGGAAGAATTTCTTAAGGAATGCCGCACTCATTTGCGCCCAAGATGTTATAGAATTAGCTGGCAAAGTACTAAGCCAATGTTTGGCATTCCCTATCAAAGTGAATTGAAACAAAATCAATCTCAATGCATCCATCGGAAAATTATGAATTAAAAGCGTGGAACTGAGGGCTTCAAATTCAGTGATGTGTTGATATGGATCCTCTTGAGATTGCCCTTGAAACTTAGGGAGCATTTGGAGTGTACCAGGCTTAATCTCATAGTTGTTAGCCATGATTGCAGGTAATCGTACACATGATGGTATAGTGCAAGCCGTGGGGGCGAAGTGTGAGTTGAGAAGGAGGGGGTCAGGTATCACAACCCTCCTCTCTCCATTAGGATTATCATCTGCCATTGTGACTAAGTTAGTCTTTCTATTACCCCTACGTCTCTTTTCCAAGTCAAAATTAAGAGGTACGAGTTCAGGTTCCTGTGATCGACGACCAAACATGCAAGTTCAATACCCCTTGATTGTAAAAATGGGGTACTCCAGACACAGACACTAATTTGCCAAAAATAAGAACAAACTCACAGTGGGTCAACGAAATCGCTTTATATCACGGCACCGCTTCTTCACAGTGATCTTTGCTCGTTTTGTCACCTCGTACCCTGTAGCTAAGACTACCAAAACTAACAAACAAAATAAAAATAAATACCAATGAACTAAACTAAAAACTAATTAAATTAACGCAACCGTGCAAACTGTCCCCGGCAACGGCGCCAAAATTTGACCGCGTCGTTCCGTGTCAAAAATATATTTATAAAACTGAGAATTAACTACTACTCCATAGAATAATGGTCAAGTCCGAGTATCGTTCCAACGGAGACAGTATGGCTGAGTTACGACAAATTCGATTAATTTGTAGATTAATTCGGGCGAAGGAAGTTTGGTTGTTTGAATTTGGAGAATCTATTAAATCTAAGAGAATAAATTAAATGGAAAGTTTGTAACGATTGGAGAGAAAATCTAGGGTTCGAATCCACCTCGACCATGTAACTCCAACATGCATAGGCAAGATTAATTATTCGAATCAGAAGGGATTATTACTAGGGCTTGCAAACCCTAGCAATAATCATCTAGAAAATAATTGAGTTGTTAAAAGGTATAAATTATCCCATAGCACGGACCGTCTCAAAAGTACGGTCTGGCCGCCTAACGGCACGACCCGTCTTACGAGTATAATCTATCTCAGAACTCCAACTACAATCGATGAAAACCATTGTATAACTCGTATTTGAAAGCATGCATACAAATACTCAATAGATTAAAACCATCAAAATCATTCCATTCAATTGAAACGGAAAGGATTCTTAGTTATACGATCGATCCGAATAATAAACCTAAAACCCATACATAAAATAGAGTTACTTGGTGCGAAGTTTCATCTTCACCCTAGAAAAGGGGTTTAGCCGGCCATGGAGAAGAAAGATGTGATCGAGATCGAAAAAGACATGGAAGACATGAAAGATTTCCTTGAAATCCTCTTGCCTCTCTCTCTCTAATCGTTGCTGGAAAAGAACGTAATATATTTCCGCTCCTAATAGCTGCTGGGAATAATCATAATGTAACCTAACTAATAAGCTCTGGCCTCCTTTTATAGTCTTGGCCCAAAAACAATCAAACTTAAAAAATATAAAGCAGATTTCCGTTTGCAGCGGCTGCTGTCCGCTGGTCCGGACCAGCAATTACATTGGCCGGACCAGAAAAACAGCTTGTTCATATCGTGCTCCAGTTTTGGTCGTCCGGACCAGCATAGCCTTGGTCCGGACCAGATTTTCAGCTTTCACCTTTTCGCTCCTCTTTTTGCCGCGGATCCTTTCGAAACGTCCTTAACTCACGATTATTACTCCAAAACCTGTCCGAATGCTCCGTAAGCCCTAAAACACTACAAACCAATTAAATCTCATTAAATAACAATAGATAGGACTGACAAAACCTAAGTTAATGGGAATAAATTTGTGCTTTTCAGCACCTATCACGTAATGTTTGCCCGAAAACGAACTCAAAGAATATATAATCCTGATCAAGTTTATAGAACCTAAAGTGGGTCTCGTTGTGCACTGACAGCACCAGTGTTGTGTCTCTGCCTTACGTTTTTTCATGATTTATTCTCGTCACACGATCTGATCAGCAAATCGGCCAAACAATAACACACAGCGTGAGAAAAATAATCAAGAGCAAAATGCAAAGAGAAAAGACACGAAGACTTTTATATGGTTCCTTAGTTAGTTGTGTAGTTGAGTACATCCACGAGTAGCACGAGTTTTCATTATGTATCGGATGAGAGAGTGTACAAGAATTATATTGGCCGGTTGCCGCGTACGGCAGGTAGGATTTATAACCTTTGGTTATTTTATATCACCAATTACCGTAGTGCCCTTTGTCTAGTTCTCGGCGACTAGTCAACGAAGTCCAAATTAAACCCAACTAGGCTTCTCAAACCCTACAACAAGAAATTTTGGCCAGACGAAAGGGGTGACAACAAACGAACTCAAGGACCTTGTTGTTTCCAACATGGGTGTTGTTCTAATCCAGGCCGTTCATTTCGGCAATAGACGGTTTAGATTTTATCTCAGATGAACAGATCTTAGCCGTCCATCCGTTCATTGCCGAAATGAAATCTGAACCGTCCATTGCCGAATTGGACTGCTCGGATGGGGACAACATACAGAAGTAGGGACAAAAATTGTTCCATTTGAGCCTTCGACTTGTTTTATAGTACTCCCTCCACCCCAAAATGTTTATCCGGTTCGCAAAACGAGGACTCAAAAATAATGCATTTCTTTCAAAAAAAATTCATAAATTTAAAGAATTCATTGATATCTAGTGATTTTTATTGAAAAAAATTGGAGTTGTTTTTTTGCAAAAATTGTATTATTTATACGTTCTTGTTTTGCAGACCGGACAAATATTAAGGGACGAAGGGAGTATAACTTTTGCATTTTGCTACAGTTGATTTAGGCGAAACTGGATATTCATTTACCACAAAAGGAAGAAAGACAAAATATATTTGGAAAAGTGGTATTGAGGTGCATGATTAATTTTTGGGGGTTCCAAACTTCTTAATTAATCATGAGAATGAAAAACTTTCCTTCTCGAGCCTAATAACAATCACCCTTTATTGATGGTTGGGAAAAAGGGCCACCACCCCAATCAGGAACCCAATCACTTAAAAATATTTCTCACAAAATTGCACATGGTATTGATTGCAATAAGCTGGCATGCTTCTTTTTAATTTTGTTTCGATAGTCGGTGTTCGGGCCAGCTTATACGCACTTCAATTAAATGAATTGGTTAAAGACGGGCCTTGTTCTTTGTTTACTTTTATGGCATGCTTCGATGCATTATGGTGATCAACCTCATTTGGCTATTACTAGATACGGGAGTTTATTGTTAGATGATGTGTTTTGAAAAAATGACCATAATACACTAATAAATTAATCCACTACAAAAAAAATTTTGAGCGATACTGATAAAACAGTTGTCACTGAGCTGTCACTAAAAGTGTGTTGCTAAAATTTTTTAGTGACAGCTTAATGACAACTTTTTTGTCACTGTCGCTCATTTTATTTTATATTTGTTGCGATCCCAAAAAAAAGGGAGGTAAGGAGAAGGGAATTATTTTTTTTTATTTTTACGGTGGCACTTCCACCTGTGCTTTTTTAACATGCGTATATGGTTCAAAAGAACTAGCTTTTTATATTTTTCTTATTTTATTTCAGGTCTTGGTTCAAAAGAAATCGAAATTAACACACTTCTTCAACGTTCAAACCCAGAAAACAAGAAAGCCCAATGCCATGTGATTGGCTTTTCATCTGGTGGAGCAATAGTTTTGTGTATATTTTGTATTTTGTCTAGTTAATTGCATTTCATAAATTTATTTTTTTATTCTTTCTAAGACATGTCGAATATCATTTCATTCTCAATTTTTTTGTTTCGCATATTTGCGCATTGTCATTATACTGACGAATTTTTTTGGTTGAAATATATTTAAAAAGTTTCCCCACTTTCATAGATTTCTGGCTATGCCATTGGCCGGCCATCACGGTTTTCATTTCAATGATTTGGTCAGATCGCTACATAAGCTCTGATAATAAAAAATAATTTACGCGTTGTTTTCAACACGGGGCGTTAAGGTTACGGATAGGAGCGTGATTATTTTTCTACCTCGTGTGTTTGAAAACATACTAGAAGAACTTGGGATCCCAAGGAACGTTGTACCTAACAAGAAATAAATAAGAATGAGGCCCGTTCCAGAAACTCTCTTAAAAAATAAGCAGTTTATTTCACATTTTCAAACTTAGAAGCAATGTAAATGAAAAATAATTTTTTAAATTTTTTTTCCACCGTTTAAAAAATCTCAATGAGATCTATCAAACAAGATCTATATTGATAGAAAAATTATTTGCATAAATACGTGATTTTTGAGCTTGAAATTACATTTTTTAAATTGTTCTAGACTCCCTCTCTTACGCTCTTACTTTTATTTTCTTCCTTTTTTATTCCTAGACTCTCAAATTTCAAATAGCTAGCTGTAGTGTAAATCCGCTCTTAAACTGTATAGTTACATGATTTTTTCTAGATTTGTCTTTCAAATAAATAGACAAATTAAAATCATGATTGGAAAATAGACCGAGGAAAACAAACGTGATCACATCACGTCTAATCACTTTTTCATAAATAATCCATTCATCGAGACTTATGAAATGAACATAGGGGATATAATTTAATAAAGAGATAGCGGTGATGATCACCCTACGAGCTAGTCCAAACTGTATGGTGGTAGAGAAAATCTAAAATCCACATGATCTCCCCTTAGCATTAATTATTATGTGAAAATGAAAAACTATATATAAATCCAGTACCATTTGAATTATTAGTTGTGATCATTGATTATTTTCTGTACTTTGTTTGCTTTTGGAAATTGCCCCATGGGTCATCACCTCTTTCATGAGACCCACATGCAAACGGCTGAGTTTTGCATGGCCACAATTGCCTTTTTAGCAGCTTCTATTCCCATTTGTCTCCACGACCAGATCCAGAAATGGTCTTCACTTCTTCTCCCCATGCCTTTTTCTGTGGTCCTACTTCTTTTGTTTTTTTTTTTTTTCTCCAACAGCAATGTAAAGGTATCACAATGCAAGAATAACATCCCAGCTACTTATATAAAGATTTTCGAACTTTGAAATTTCAAAATCTAGTTGCTCATAGTTCGACCCTTGTGTTTACGAAATCTTGATTCCGGCCCTGAACACAAAGATAACATCCCAACTACGTACATACTATGAGCCCAACCATTGGTGATCGAGGACCTCACCAATTAATTCAATTTTTGTCCCAATAAATTCAAGAACGAAAATCGACTTACCAATTCATTGGTGTCATCAACTCTTATGAGGATAAAGTCCACATGGGACTTTACCGCAACTTTAATCAGAATTCCTGCTAGAAGACGGGTGAATTGAGCCCACCATGAATTAGTCCAACTTTAAGTAAGCTGGCCCGAGCTATCAAAAACGTATTTTACGGGTTTGGTGAGCCCCCAAATTACAAACTGGACGGGACTGGACATTAGTGAACACCACAGTTAATTAGGTGATCGATACTACACATTTCTACATAGCATACGTTTCTACATTAGGTGAAAATATCGTCAACACACAGCTATACCTAATATTCCAGGCAGAAACTCATTTGACTTGAATGAAGGCAGAAGGCCATGATAGGATTATTAAAAGACCACTAAGTTGGTTGGTCCTAAGACTTTGATTGTTGATATTGTGTTTTTTTAATTTGTAGGGTTGGACCCTAGCCAGCTTAGTTTCACAGGTGCTGTCTGGACTTAATAGAAAGAAGCTCTTGAGATGTGGAAATTAGGTAGATTGGGTAAAGAAGAGGGGATTCACCTGTCTTTACCATACTTGGATGTTGATTGGATTCAACATAGGCTCCTAGCTAGCTGGTCTAATCCATATGGGATTCCGATACGCCAGACCGCCTTTAATCGGACTGTCTCACCAGACATTGGTCTCTAGATTAGTCGAGGGGTGCCTAAGCTGGCCCGGGCAATTGAGTTATCAAAGAAGCTTTGCCATTTCTTTCTAGCTATTTATATACCAACCTATATATATTGGACACTAAACTTAAAAAGAGTTAGCTCGGCCATTAAAAAGCACAACTATAAGTGTCCTGCAAGCCTTAAGTTTCGATCGAGTTTGACTCCCACCAAGGGTATGGTCTTTTAGCTCGGTCAGCGAGAGCTTCTCATCTTCTAATTTTTACAATCTTGACCTGACTGGATTGTCGTGACCCGACCGAAGAACGAATTACTCGATATGCACGCTAGTTGGCTCCTAACACTCCTTTCCGCTAGCTAAATCAAAGAGGAGGGGGGAAGCACAAATGACTTGATTACAAATCATATATTTGTGTTTGGTATTGACTTCGGTTGTTGCAAGTCTATTTTATTTCAAATAGAAAAAACTCGGAGAAACAAAAAAAAAAAAACTTGTTTGACAAAATCGAAAATAAAAGAGGACGAAATAAATGCCGAAGAAAACAAATTTGAAGCTCCCATGACAATTGAGCAGGGAAGACATTCTTTGAAATCTCTAATTTTTAAGCTATAAGGTAAATAAATAAAAAAATCTTCAATGTTCAAAATCATCGAATTTCAAAAAGTCACCAAATTCCAATAACATATAAATTAATATCCCCCACCATTCATGATGCAACTATACAGTTCACTAATTATCCTATTTCTATTCACCCATAATACCACAATACAAAACCAGAAACTACTTAATACTATGAAATTACTACTACCATTTTTCATAGGTAATGTCTCGATCGGCGGGTCAAGTTGCACGTGTCTCGAACAAATCTTTTCAGCCTCTTCCACATGTGTTTCACACGTTTCCGCGTGGAATGAGGTGGCCCCACTAATTACTGATAATGAAAATATAACCTGAGACCGAGACTGTTGAAAGAAACAAGCTCCAAGCTCCTAAATACTACAAGGCGAAGACCACCGAGCCAACTCCTCAGGTTTTACTACTAACATTTGTTGATCTTGTCTTCCATAGCAATCGAATTCTTGCAATGAGCAATTGCCGCCTGAATCGCCGCCTGCAGCTCCTCCATCGTGCTATCACTCGTCGAGACCACCCCATTCCCGACCAAAGGCCCGCTGTTGTACGGAGAGGTTTTCATTGAAGCCGGAGCCGAAAACTCCCCCCACCTCCTCCCCCTCACCTGCTCCTCCCCATAGTAATCCCTAGGACTCAAATACCCAGAAAACGAATATGGTTGTCTCCTCAACTGCACGTCACTCTCTCTCCTCCTATTGAACAGAGGCCTCACCATTTTCATGTACCTCTTCAGTACATGACTCAAGTCAAACTTCAGCTTCTTCCTCTGTTTTTCCCTCTCCTCCTCTGTTTCTCTCCCTTCGGTAAAATCCGCTTTTCGCCGGATTGGAATACCGAAGAGGGAGAATGACTTGGATTTAGGTTTGGGTTTCTGTTTGGGTCCTTTTTTTTCGTTGATTGGGTCCGGGTTGGTGGCGGTGGAGGTGGGAATATGGGGATTTTCGTCGATAGGGAGGGTAAAACTGTCAAGAGAGTTGGCAGAGGAGCGAGGGGAAGAGGAGGGGTGGGGGAGGTGGGAGAGGAGGTGGAGAGGGAGGAGGTGACCGTGGAAGAAGATTTCGTCCGCGGGGGATAAGTCGACAGCGATCGAAGGCGGCGGGGGTTTCGCCGCAGAGGAGAGCGGTTGGTGGTGGTGGTGGAGGGAGATTGTGAAGGAGAATTCGTGTGCGGGGGAGGAGGAGGCGGAGGGTGGTGAGGCGGCGGAGGAGGGCTGTTGTGGCGGTGGTGGTGATTTGCATTCAGTGCTTTGGTGCTGGTCTTGATCAAGTTTGTCTCTATTCCTTTGATGGTGTTGGTTTTCCATGACTCCAAGATGAGGGGTGATAACTGATCAAAATCCTCTCTCTCCTCCGTTGATGGTTGAATGAGAGAAGGATAAGGAGATTAGAAAACTGAGAGAGAGAGAGAGAGAGAGAGAGAGAGAGAGAGAGGATATGGGGATTCCTGCCAACCTATAAGTTGGTTCCAAATTGTGTTTTGTACCAATCAAATATCCTCTCGTGTGGGTGATAATTGGGGTAACTTACACGTTTGCACCAAAAGACTTTTTGATTGTGGTAACTCGTTTGAGACAAATATAATTATTATCTTTTGCATATAAAAGACTTTTGTGATATCGATTGACGATCTGAATCGTTTATTTTTTAGATTTCGATGACATTAGTATTTTTCTTAACGAAGTATAACTGTCACGAGATAAATTGTATGACCATATATTTTTCCTCTAACTAACTTGATCTGAACATGTTATTACCGATCTTTCCGCATCAAATTTTACTTAGGGGACGATCACATTGAGGCATAAAAACATAAACGGCTTGGATCATCAAGGAAGACCGTGGTGAGTCCCATTTTGCATGACATGAGATCACCTAAGATAATCGTCATACGAGACTTGAGAAGATCGTCACATGAGAAAATCTTGATTCATTGCATGTCACAATAGAAATGAATGGTCAGACACTCAATGAACTTTCATTTCTCTTTACATAAACGGAGATTCCGACGTGTCTCATGTTGTGCCACATGCAAGAACGCCTGAAAAGTGATTATAGGAAAATGTTATGATACATGAAAAAAGTCCATGAAAATATTCGGTGTGTTTCATGGACACTTTCATATACCTTTTCTATATATATATGTATGTATCCAATCAACCCTCATGATTATATGAGTGGATCTGGATCTTATTCCTTTTGTACACACTGCAGCAATTATAGATGGGTGGTATAAAGTACTAAACTGAGGGGTGGTTGTTCTAAATAGGTCACTTGGCTTCTTCTTTTTTTGTTTTTATTCAAATTTTTTTCTCATTTATTAGTTTTTTGTCAATTTTTTGGAGATTATGACTTCGTCATGACGAGAAGAATCTAAAAAGTAAAAAATTACCATCGAAACCTAATTTTTTCATCTTTATTCAAAAAAAATTAGATTTCAATCGTAGTTTTTTACTTTTTAAATTCCTCTTGTCATAAAGAAACAATAATTCCCAAAAAATTGATTAAAAACTAACAAATGCGAAAAAAAATTGAATAAGAACAAAAAAATAAACCAAGTAACTTATTTAGAAGAACAACCCCTGATAAAAGCATATGATGGAATCATTATTAACTAATCATACAATACTTTATAGTACAGTATCTAAAGATGGATCAAGTTATTTTGGGGTCATTTGGAGGTCGAAATTTTCATTTCAATTAAGGGCGATGGTTCCAAACCTTATTAGGATCACTAAAGTTTTCTCCGGTCTTAAATTTTAAGACTTCAGAATTAGTCGATTTGTGCGCTAGTTAAGTTTGGTTATTCGATTATAAAGAAATCATTATTGTTGGAATAAATAGAGGAAAAGGCACCTTGGCTATGAGACAAATATATAGGAAAACGACAAGAAGTGTTTAGCTGTACGTGCCAAAGGTCGGTGGGTCCTTGTCTAAGCTTTGTTTTATAGCTTCTAAATAGGGTGTCTTTTTTTTATTTTATTAATTAAATACCATAAGATCCAGCTTTTCGGCTTCTTATGAATTTGATTACCCCATTAGCCGCCATCCTTTTTTAATGGAGCCACTGGGTCTACGGTGCAATTTTTTTTCCCCCTTTTTTCACCATGTCTGGTCTATTCCTAGGTGAATGAGAAAGGAGTGTCGCTAAGCGGCATATTGGAGTGGCAAGCCCGAAGGGCAATAATCACCACACCAAGCATTCGAGCTCCTAGCAAGAAATTTGAGAATCGAATTCTCACATTTCATGTAAAAGAGGTGAGGAAATGCCGTATGGCTACAAGCCCGTTGGCGGTCTACGGTGTCTCAAGGTTATTAAGGAAATAGAATCTCACATGGCTTAGGAGTGGAATAAGTGATCACTTAATAGCATTTGTGACTTCTCCACTTATTGTCAATTGGTTTTGAGATGGACATAAAGTTTCTTCATGGTATCAGAGCGAAACCCATTCCATCTCACATTTTAAAAAAATTACAATCCACACTCCACGATGATAGAACCCAAAAATGGTCACATGTGACAGACCTCAAATGCGGCCGCACGTGAGGGAGATGTAATAAAGACAGGTGTGGTTCGCTTAGTGAATTACCGATGATCGATCAATTTGATTTTTCATAGGATTGCTCCAAATGTCGAACAGTACAAAGTGGATGATTTGGGTCAAATTTTCGGACTTAGAACGATGCATATCTAGTGGGTTGAAAGCAACCCAATTCAAGAAGCATCTTTGATTGTACGTGCGGAATATAACTTTATTAGTGCGAGAGAAATTTATTCACGGCTCAGTCATGAACAGTTTTTTATAGCAATAATCAATCGCAACTATCCAATTCTGGATTTTAATGAAAACATTCGGACCGTCTAAAACAATTTTGGACGACTGTGATTAGTGCCGTAAACAACTATTCACGACGGAACCGTGAAAAAGATTTTCTATATTACTACGAGTAGTACTTAACATGAACAGCTTTACATATTCTATGCTCTCACCTGCATTGGTAGAGGGTTTCAACTCTCGCTGTAGCAATCTTTCCGATCTCTTTTGCCGAAGAACAAGGATGGAGCCGGGGATAGGTGGTGGCAACCGCTAGGGCTGCAAACGAACCGAGTAGCTCGCAAGCTCGGCTTGTTAAGGTTCGACTTGGCTCAGCTCATAACTAAACGAGTCGAACTTATTCAAGTTTTCGGCTCGTCTAGTAAACAAGTCGAGCTCGATTCGTCTCATTCGACAAAAGCTCAGTTTGTTAAGGGTGGCTCGGCTCGATTAAAGAGGCTCGTTTAGTAAATAACAGCTCGGCTCGATAAAGGTTCGGCTCGTTAAGGCTCAAGCTCGAATTTTTGGCTCGTTTAGTAAACAGCTCTTTTACAGCAGCAATCAATCATAACCATCAAAAATTATTATGGACAGTCCGAATTTTAATGAAAAATATCTGCACTGTCCAAAATACTTTTGAATGGCCGCGATTCGCGCCATAAACAACTATATATTTCATAGATTTTCTCTATTAGTACTTAACATGAACAACTTTACACATTATATGCTCTCACCTGCATCGGAAGAGGGTTTTATTCGTTTTGTACTCTCGCTGTAGCAATCTATCCGATCTCTTTTGCCTAAGAGCAAGGATGGAGCAGGGGATAGATGGTGGCGGCCGCCACCACAAAGATTTGAAAAAATGCTAATGCTATATTTAAAAAATATTTTATTCTCACATTATATAGATCTGTCACCACAAGAATTTTTTTATATAAGGAGTCTTTAATCCTCTAGTTATTTTCTTTCTTGGATTTCGAAAAAAATAGTCTGAAACCTGATTCAATGGGCCAAGCGAAATATTATGAAAGATGAGGTTTAGATTAAGAAAAACCAAACTTCACAGTGTTTTTACAAAACTTCTATCAGTTCTATGGGAAAAGATGAAAAGTGAAAAAACCTCAAAGCAAACATAATGGAAGGAGGCAACGTATCCACGACTGTAATTAAGTGATATCGAGACACTTAGGATCCAATGAGGGATCCCGCACGGGCTTACCGTGCGGGACTCCCCTTTCCCGAGCGAATTGTGACGATCCGAGCCGCTCAATGTGTTCAGAATGTGATTTTAAGGGTACCCGCGAGAAATCAGCAAAAACAATGATCGGGAAGGGCTTGATCCGAGCAATTTTTTACTAAACCGTTCAATAAAAAATTGTTCAGAACAAGCCCTTCCCGATCATTTTTTTTTCTGATTTCTCGTTGGTACCTTTAAAATCATGTTCTGATCACTTTGAGCAGCTTGGATTGTCGTGATTCACTCGGGAAAGGGGAGTCCCGCACAGTAAGCCCGTGCGGAATCCCTCAAGAGATCCGGACTTGATATCGAGATTTGCAAAAAAAAACTTTTTCAAAGTTGCTAGAAGTTTTAATGTCGATTCTATCATTAATTCTTTCAACGAGCCATTTACATGTAGGTACAGAAAATCCAAAGTAATTTCCACGTCAGGCCCAAATCATTAAATATAGTCAAAATTTTATACTAAAAATACTCCTCCACCACTATTGATGATTGTTGACCAAATATCGGCGATGACTATTGAGAACGTTAACATTCTCAGCACACGCCTAT
This sequence comes from Rhododendron vialii, assembly GCF_030253575.1. Taxonomy (NCBI): domain Eukaryota; kingdom Viridiplantae; phylum Streptophyta; class Magnoliopsida; order Ericales; family Ericaceae; genus Rhododendron; species Rhododendron vialii. The sequence continues at coordinate 5,860,210 of NC_080562.1, read as the reverse complement.
AGAGTTAATGATAATGCTGACAGCTGTGGATATTTCAAAGCTGAGAACGTTCTCAGAGCATTCTCAACTATAAGAATGTTCTCAGCACACGTCTATTCTCAGCTCAGAACGTTCTCAGCACACGCCTAAACTTAGTGGTAATTCATTCTCAGACGTTCTCAATTCTGAGAACGTTCTCAAACAATGTCCTCAGTACTGAGAACATTCTCAACACACGCCTAGACTTAGTGGTTAATTTGTTTTTTGACGTTCTCAGCTCTTAGAACATTCTCAGTACATGTCTAAATTTAGTGGTAATTAAAAAAAAAGTATTATAACTTAATAGAAATTAAGGTATAATTTTATGTACCTAGTGGTAAAAAGCCCCATGAAAGCATTACAAATCACTTTAGAAGATACATTAAATAAAATTACTCTCTTTTTTTATATGACAAACACTATTTATTATAATTTTGATTATGTTACTCTATTTTTTCTCTAAAGCCGATAACTATGCATATAGTGGTACACCTTTTGTTTTCTTTAACTTCAACATTTTTAGTATAACGTTCGTCACCGTTAAGGTAAAATCCTAACTCCATCCCCGTTAAGAGTAACGCTACGATGCACATGTGTTCGGAACCCACCTAGATCTCATATGATGTACGTGAGACCCACACGCATCGGATGATTGCAAATAATCTGTGTTAATTAGGATCTTGTCTAGACATCTGTATCCAAATCAAATCCGTTTGCCTAATTGTGTGTTTGTATTGTTGATTTGTAAATGGAAAGAAATTTACATATTTCTTCTCAAATACTATTACTTGCTTTGGTTTTACCGTTTTAGTATATGTTCCTTTTCTCATACGTTTTCTTTTCCTACTTAGTAACTATAGGATCCAGGAGAAGAGGTTTAATTTTGATGTTTGATACCAGGAGAAGAGGTTACGTCTCGTTTTTGAATGTTTTCAAATAGCTTGATCTTGTCATTCATTTGATGTGCAATTACGGAGAAATTACGCGTAATTAGGCGTACTTTTATGTATGACTTTTGGATTTCTAACGCACCCAAAAAAAAAAAAAAAAACAGAGTGGCTTCGATATCCGAACGTTCAGGGGCGTGTGTGAGTTTTAAAGGACCATGGGAAACCCTTCTAATCATTAGTAATTGCCTAGACGTGGTTTTCTCGTTGGTCCTGCAAAAAAAAAAATTCATACGTTAAGCACATGCGTGCGGCCTCGTGGGGCTCCTAGTCCTAATAATCGCTAAGCACGTGCATGTCTCGTGGGGCATTCTTGAGACACATCGTGGTGCTCACCTCTTATATATACGTTGGCAAGGCTCGTGGGCCTACGATGTATAGGACTAGCTTCCCACAGGAAGTTAGGCGAGTAACGTGAGCGAGTTTACATGGGCCGTGAGAAGCCCCCCTCTCTCTCTCTTGAGTAACGCAAATGGTTGTGGTGCTCTCGTTTTCGGATCCCGCATTGTGTTAAACTACAAACGCAAAGGTTAAGAATCGGGTAGGGGATGGGTCCAGACGCACGTGTACAGTGTGGTCCTGAGGAGTACAGCATTCATAGAGGAATTTTGTTTGTACAGTCAAGGTCGACATCTCAATCATGGAGGCATTATTTTGGATGGACAGATTCATCTTCTCCACTCAAAATCAACGTTGTTGTGTTCTGTATCTCAATTCTCAAGATAAGGAGAGAGACAGAACCATAATCCCAAGGGTTAGCTCAAGTGGCAATAAAAATGGACGGTAAAACAAGACATTCTGAGTTCGAAACTTGACAACCTTTAGAAACTCGTCTCCGTCTAACCAAGAGAGAGAGAGAACCGACGGTGGCATAAAACAAAGACTTCAGAGTCATCCAGCAAGAGATAGATCCTTTGGGTGGCAAGACTTTTTGCCCATTTCTACTTTTGACATTAGCCACTCACAATCTTTATTCTTTTCCAAAAAAGAAAGAAGAGTCATAGGAAGGGAAAAAGCATTCAAGCAAACATGGTATGAGACAAAAACTTTGCAATCTCTCTCTCTCTCTCTCTCTCTCTCTCTCTCTCTCTCTCTCTCTCTCTCTCTATGAGACACAAGCTTTGCAATCTCTCTCTCTCTCTCTCTCTCTCTCTCTCTCTCTCTCTCTCTCTCTCTCTCTCTCTCTCTCATATTACTAATATGATATTCGTTTTAGTCCTTGTCACAAACAACTAACATGAATTAGGGGCCTAACTATGAAAATTGGCTTTTGGAATCACCAAGAAAGACTTTTGTTCTAATTGCCATTGAACGTCCTCTCTTAGTTGAAGGCAACAGCCGACCCTGTTCCCGTTTTCCAGGCACCATTTTCACCATTACTTTTCTCTTTTCTTAACAATCACGTCAATCAAAAAACAAAAATTAAAAAATAAAAATAGTGTCCAGCTACACAAACTAGCTAGCAGCAACTCTTGCCTAAAAGTCTAGAAACTCAATCCTAACAAAATCACTGTGGGGTCCTACGCGGCTGGCATTCGCCAAATGCATAAAAAGGCTATTGTGCGATTTGTGAAGGCACAATTATTTGAATTGGCACAATCAGTCCATAACGCGAACAATAAAGATGAACGAGCGCGAGCGCAAGGCAAGTGAGAAACAATCACACAAGAACACGAGAAATTTTACATGGTTAGATACACAGGCTGTGTATCTACTCCTTGGGGGAAGGGATGAATCAATCCACCATAATAAAAAAAAAGGATTTGAAGTTCCAGCCTTGGTCGCAGCATGTGTCGTGCAGACGGCCTTCAGTTCCATCCGGACGGACCATGCTGGTTCGCCCTTTTCACTTCAATTGAAGCCACACACAACAAAGACTAAGATCAATTGAGCCTTACCGTCAAAGTTCCAGTTTTTGCATCTTCCCTATTGTCCTCCCGAGGATTGTTACAAGAATTTACCAACTTTCACAAACCCAAAACTTACCCACCAGACATGAATACCAAATACAGGAAACCTTTTGACAAAAATTAACCAACTTTCACAAACCCAAAATTCGGATGAGAACTGCTCGTCTTTATCGAAGCTTATTCGTTTACAGCAATTTGACTAGTACTCCCAAGAGTGAATTGAATTAAACGCATCGATAATAGGTACAAAAAATCAGCACACAATTGACAGAACAGCTGTTTTTTCCATCCATCAGTACTGAATTACAGAAAATCTTCACGGCAAAAAAAAGGAAAGAAAGAAAGGAAACATTACAAATTTCATATCTTCAAGGTTTACCTTCTTTTTGGCAAGACATTACAGATTGATCATACAAGAACAAATTCCGTAGCAGAATGATCATAAAAGAGTTCCCTATCAATATCACACTGATCGAAGAGTGATATATCGCTGCTTACACGTGATGGTTAGCCTTATGAAAGGGAAGGAGTAGAATACAATTGAACAAATTCAGAAGGCAGATGATTCTCTAAACCATGTGTACACGTATCTGCCAGAGGAGGCAGGCAGAAATGAAAAATGTCCCGGATTCTGAAATAGATTTCCGGAAACACTAAACCAACTCTGATGTTCTGAATGGAGCAAGGAAACACGAGTCCACACGGGCAGGGGCGAAGCCAGGAATTTTGGTTAGTGGGGTCAAAAATTAGATTCATATGCAATAAATTTTTTCTACGCACAAGTCCAAAAATAACTAAATTAAAAGGTTAATTATAAGATCGATATGCACTAATAATTCATTTTTGTCTCATAATTGGCCCCAAAAGACTTGTTATATTTGAAAAATAATACATGACAATCTCGTTTCTAGGACTATCAACTCTGGAAAAGAAGAGAACGTTTGGAATTTCTATGCACTTAAAACAAGTTGGGATAATTTAGAGATTTTTTGTGGGGTCAAAATAGCTAAATTATACCTATTCCTATGAAAATTTGGGGTTAAATTGGTAAAAATGGGGTAAAAATTATACCTATCCCTACAAAAATTTGGCAGTCAAGTGATCAATGTTAACCACAAAAACTGTTACTCCTTCATTTGCCAAGTGATCAATGTTAACCATTTTTTAAATTTGCTAATTGTGTAATTTGAAGGATTGAAATAGATAAGTCTATGATTAAGCAATTAAATAAATTAGTAAGCCTAGTTTAGCCAATAGTATTAATCTTCACTAATCACTGTCAATCAACATCATTGTTAATTACCACATCTGTCAAATATGATTTTAATCGATTCAAATTGTCTGATCAATTGGTTGAACATATAACCAAATCAATCAATTACAAATGAATCAATAATCGTTGATTGATCGCTACCAAGTATATTAGTATCAACAATATTAGTTGTTAAATTTGCAAATTATATCATATTGATCAGTATAAACTATATTAATGAAATTGAATAGCCCAATTTTATTAAATACTACCAAAAATTCAAATTAGAATCCTACAACATTATTCAATAGCTATTAAGCAAAGATATACTTATTGTTCAATTTTCTTGTAACAAAAAACTTATAGCGTTATTTTATAATATATATTAACTAAATTTGTAAGATATCAAAATATTAAATGAATATCTTGTTTTATCCATAATATTTAAAAGAAAGTTACTTAAATATATAATAAATGGTTATTTAAAAATTAATTAATTAAATAAATTTATAATGTTATTTGGAAATTATGGAAAATATTTGTCAAATTTTTTGTTTTTAGATAATTCTTCTAATTATATGTTCTTCATAACAAATTAAAATTTTAAACTAGATTTATAATCGAACGCCATTTTTTAGGTTTTTCCACTACCCAATTCTTAGCAATATATGGTGTATATAGCTTAAAGTGATGTGAATATATAAATTCTCAAAATCTTCAAATTTTTCCGCCCAAAAATAGGTACTCTTTTTTTTTAATTAATGGTAATTTGTTACCTGACCAACCGGTTGTCGTAAATGTCGCCTGTTTGTGTAGTAAGTTTTGCCTTATACGATTGTAAGTGTTGTTTTAATCAATGGTAAGTGTTACATGTTTCTGTGGTAAGTAATCCTTCATTTTTTTGGTCAAAAATTCACAAAATCATCTCATTTTTAACAAAACCACCCTACTTTTGGTTTTTGGTTTTGATCCAAGGACTGTGATTTATCTATTTTCAATCCAATGATCCATATTCATTGGGTGTATGGTGCTCCCATGCCACTTGGGAGCACCATAGAAGTTTTGGTTTTTGGGAGGTTGGTGTTGGACAAGATGATGGAAAAGGGTAGTGTTGTCCTTTAACACCAAAATCTACCTTTATTTAGTTTTCCTTTTCAATCCCAGTCTCATAATAGGCATGTGTTTTATACCTTCCGTTAATTTGGAAGAAAAATGTAATGGTGCCACTTTACTCCAAAATCATAGGGAGGTGAATTGACCATTAATAAAACTCGGGGAGGTCATCTGTACTTTGCCCTTAAAAAAAAAGTCTCAGAAACGCCGAACAAATCACTATGCGGGGTCTATACGGCTGGCAGTGGCGAAATGCATAAAAAGGCTGTTGCGTGATATGTGAAAGATACTACAATTTGAACTTGCACAATCTCAATCTATAACGCAAACAATAAAGAGGAATGAATACAAGGCAAGCAAGAAATAATTACACAAGAAGACGAGATTTACGTGGTTCGATACACAGGTTGTGCATCTACTCCACAGGGGAAGGGACGAATCAATCCACTATTAATCTAATCAATGAGGATTACAAGCTCCAATCTCCTCTCTACGATATCTTTCTGTTTTATTAGATTTCCCTCACCAAGAACAAGCATTCAAACCCTAAAATTGAACATAACAGAGTTAAATACTACTGATGCCCATGCCAGGCAAGGGACATACAGACGTTCCAGCCTTTCTCGCAGCATTGTCATCCGGACGGCCTTCAGTCTCGTCCGAACGGACAAGGCTGGTTTGCCCTTTCCATAATTCCACTTCAAATGAAGCCACACACAACAAAGGCCAAGATCTATTGAGCCTTACCGTCACTGAGTTACAGTTTTTTCTTCTTCCCTATTGTCTTCATGAGGACCGTTACAAGTTATCCAACTAGACATGAATACCAAATACAGGAAACCTCTTGACAAAATTAACCAACATTCACAAACCCTAAATTGGGCTGAGAACCGCTCACTTTGTTACAGAGCTTATTCTTGAACAACAATTTGACTAGTACTGCCTGGAGTGAATTGATTTTGCACTCTTAAATGCATCGATAAAAGGTACAAAAAATTAGCACACAATTGATGGAACAGCTGTTTTTTTCTTTCATCAGCAGTGAATTACAGAAAATGTTCACGGAAAAAAAAGAAAAAGAAAAGGAAGGGAAAACAGTATGAATTCCCCATCCTGAAGAAACTACCTTCTTTTTGGCAAGACATTACAGATTGATTATACACGAACAAATTCCGTAGCAGAACAATCACAAAAGAGTTTCCCTATCAATATTACACTGTAGTGATCGCTGCTTACACGTGATGGTTAGCTCTATGAAAGGGAACGACTAGAATACAATTGAACAAATTCAGAAGGAGATGATTCTCTAAACCATGTGTACACGTATCTACCAGAGGAGGCAGGCGGAAGTGAAAAATGTCCCAGAGTCTGAAACAGATTTCCCAAAACACTAAACGAACTCTGATGTTCTGAATGGAGCAAGGAAACACAAGTCCACACGGGTCCCAACCAATTGTCAAAGATGGATCAAAATGCTCAAACCCGTCATACAGAAGGGGGATATAGGGCAAGAAAGCTCTGCCTTCCCGTTTACAATCAGGCCGGAACAATAGTTAGTGCTCGCAAAAAAGCAGGTCTACTTAAGAAAAGTTTTGACTAGTCACTTCCGCTACTATATCTTCCATCTGAAAACACCAGAACATAAAACATATCAAACAAAATGCTGATGACCATTGGGTTTTAGGCTGTGTTCGCATTGAAGGTTTTTAGAGGGGTCACTTCATTTTCTTTTCCCTCAGTTAATCCCTCCACAAACTTTTGATCCAAACACAGCCTCAAGAATACATGAGTGAGCTGACATACCTCCAGAAGGTCTTTTCCCTTCCATGGCATCTTTCTTCTCTTGGCACCCTAAGCAAAGGAAAGGGCCATCCCAAGGCCGCAATTTCGCTGAAGTTGAAACACCCGCGTGTATCGAAATACCCTCTCCTGGTTTTATCTCTACTTGACAAACTGCACACATGAACAACTTGAACATGTTGCAGAGGGGGTACTTAGTATCCAACCTGCAGCCAGACAACGTAACACCAATTACCTCATTTACCCACCCCTTTCAATCAATAACACTGCACAAACTGTTGAATTGAACAAACAATGGCATTCAATATCAATATAAAAGGGGGTGTTTGTGACGGCTTTTGGAGAGGTGATGATTGTATAATCTGGCACCTCTAAAACACGTTCAGCCAAAAACAGCCTTTAAAGCTGCTCAAAAGCTACTTCTGAGCGGATTCTTATTTTCAGAAACATTTCTTGTAACATAGAAGGTTGGACAAACACCAACCAACGCATATGAGATGCACATTGACCACATTCCCCAACTCTAGTAAAGTGAGTTCCGATTTGGCTAACACTTGTGACTTGGTCTGAACAAACCTTTCTGATAGCATTGCGGATCCTTCCTCGAATAGTTCTTCCACCACATCAGGCTCACAAAATTCTTTTTCAGGTTGTTGAGGATCATTCGATGACTCGGTAGACTTCTTCCGAAACATGGATGTAAAAACTCCTTTACCCTGCTTCTTTGGAGGTGGCAAAGGGGGATTTGGCTTCTCTGGAGGGTGTACATCAATCACAATGCACGTTGTATCATCTCGAAGTCCTTTCACTTGTACAGCTTCCTGCAAAAGGGACCACAGGGATTTAACACGATAGTCAGGATATGCAATAAACAGTAGGTTATACCAGAGTTCTCTTTAAAACAAAAATGAAAACTACAAGTTGTAAGAATACTTTTACTATCTGTGAAGCTGCAGAATCTGGTGGCATCCCACGACAACAATCAAATGCTATCTCCGCAGATAAAGCATCCCAAACCCCATCGCTTGAGACAATAATCCTGCCACCAGCAGTCGATAACTGCAAAAGGGGAAAAAAAAATCAATTTCAAATTTCAGGAAAAGAAACTTATTAGCTCCACATGCCCCACTTTGACAATAGCGACTGCAGTCAAGGGAAAAGATTGAATAAAACTGCATAGAATGCTGCAAAATGACGAGAAACAAACCTTCACTTGCTTTACATAAGGAACAGGGACAATGAACTCGCCGACATCCATATCTCCAATGGAACGGGAAAGACACAAGCCACCAGGCCAACATCTTAGAGGACCAATCTACAGAATATACGAGGGACACATTTTATCAGTCTGCAATTCCATAGCATTTAAGAGTCTCTTCGAATAACATAGAATGAAGAAGCTGATGTCCACAGACCAAAAGTAATAAGAAGCAGATATAAAAGATAAACCATAACAAGGAGCATATGAAACCATATTTTTCACCAATCGAAGTCCTTTTTGTTTGTCTAAGGTATACCTTGGGCGAAATGCATGCCATTCAATCTAAAGGTATGAAGTCTGGGTAGAGACCACTAGTTTTTGTCGTAGATTAACTCAGTGTTGAACACGAAAAATTGTTTGGAAAGTAGAATGCAAACTAGACTTGTAAGGTGTAACATGGAAACAAATTTTTGAAAGAACAATTCGACTCCATAATTTAATAAATAAATTTTGTTGGTCTGCAGACGCATAAGGTGGATATAGATGTACATCAATGTGGTCACTTGTTTGGGACTGATGAAACTATAGCAGTATGTATTATATAGCTAAACTGAACCAAATGTTATACCTCTGTACCACCTCCAGTATTGAGCCGACCAACCTCACCACCACTAGCAGTAATACGCTCTCTCCTGATGAAAGACAAGAAGAAAAGTCTCTATCAGGGGGGACTCTAACATACAAGCATAAAGTTCCTACAACTTCAACTTACTCTTCTACATCGCATTCAAGCCTGTGATCTGCTGACATATAGTATATTCCGCCTTCAGCTGATTCAAGAACGCAACGAGAATCACCAACAGATGCTACAGTTATGACCCATCCTTCAATAATCATGAAGGTGACAGTCGTTCCCGAAGTTTGTGCTGATATGCAATCATACCATTTGTAAGTACCATAGTTAATTTTGAGAGAGAGAGAGAGAGGGAGAGAGAGAGAGAGAGAGAGAGAGAGAGAGAGAGAGAGTTGACTTTTAACATGTAACATAATCTATTTGCGCCTCAAATGAAACTGTAGATATGAGTTCTAAAACACTTAACTGCATGATATAACTGTACATCTAAAACAAAGACACCCCCTCCCCATCTAAATAGAGAGCACAACATTGGGTGGCAAAGCTACCACGACCTCCACAAATGTTGGTTTTGTTTCCCACAGGGTAGGGGCTAGCCTTACATTTAGGAGCTAGGACTATGGGGTTAAGGCTAGAGTTTAACCCGTGGAACATATGGATCAGCTAGCTTGACCTCTTTGGCACACGAGTTGTTTTTACCAACGAAACTAAATCCACAATTACAGAAACCAAATAAATATGCATGTACACGACGCAATCCCTTCTCCAGAATGTTGCATGCATCTTACTCAATACCAAACTTGTTACATAGCCACAAAAAAACAACCAATGAAAAACAAAATTTCCAGGGAAATACTTTACCAGGAGCATGACATGACAATTCCATTGCAATAGTGTCTTAAAGAAAAAGGTTAAATTGTGGTGTTAGGTACTGAAATAGATAAACTTCCACGGTTCCACCCTTAGACCAGATGTTGCATCTTATTTCTTTCTGCAAAGGCAAGTCTTTGTTGTTTTTCTCTTCTTTTGAGTATGAGAGGCTTGATAATTAAATACTGGTACTACATGACTAGTCTGCTTTTTGAGTATCTCCACTTCACAGTCATTTCAGCATACCTTCTTAAAACAAAATATAGTAGTTACCGGAAGATATTTAGACTTTTCTTCAACATCCTCAAACATCTAAAGGTATTCGCAGAGGAAATTACAAGTTGATAAATGGTAATGAATAAGAGGAAATTACAAGTAGGTAATGAATAATAGTTTTACTGCTTGGAAGTTCACCAATGAAATAAAGCATTGCAGAGGAAAAACAAAAATTGAACACAGATGCCAGTGTGAAAATAGACAATGATCAATTGAGCAATGAGTTATGGACCTATGGTTCAGTAATAGACGAAAAATATAATAATCAACATATGAGTAAGGATTTGGTTTTCCTGCAGTGTGCATGAGCAACATATTCTTCTAATAAGATACTCTGGGGCACATCATTCTGATCAAGTTGGTCTCAAATTGAAACTCTACAGACTTCTTCATGTCCAAAAAGCTCTTACAACTCTAAAAGGAATTACCAAGTAATTACTCGCCTGTGTAACAGCAGGGACAAAATTGACAGCTAAAAGTCTGAGATTAAAAATCCCCAAAGTTTTACACACAAATCTGCAGCTGCTTTTTATGTTTCGGTTCCACTTTCACTATATATTCCGACACTACAAAATCCTCCTATTTCCTTCTACTTTCGCTGATCAATGAAAGAAATCACCAGGAAAATTTTGCCACCATGAAATCCACTCAACCTTGATTGCTCCTTGATTAAATAACTTTGGGTATTTCCATACCCACCGCTTTGTGGTTTCTAAGTTTCCTGATACTACTATTTACCATGTCTACATAGCTACAATGATTTACTGGTCACGGGAACAAAAATACGGACGCAGCACGTCAAGGAATGCAGTGAAGTTTTGGCAACAGAACTCACACAAACAAGCATGTGGGTGGAATTTAAGATTCCTTTGTTCGATGCATAAGTTGATTTGGTTTTATTTTTAATTCGAATTCTACTTAGGAATTTGAGGATTTTTACAAATAGTTATGTTTATATTTTTAAAGAATGATAATTCTCATTAAATTATATGCACAAATAAGAAAACACAAATTGCACACACGTAGTGTGTGCCACCCTGCTACTAAACATTACTAGCTTGGCATGATTGACAGCTTGAACATAGCTTCTTTCTCCATAAGTTGCATGACTGCCCCTCTTGACCATGACATGACCAGATAAGAATGCCATGACGATAAGAAATAACATAAAAACAACTCATACCTTTCTCTTGAAAATCTTTGTCAGTTTTTACGAACCCAGCAACCAAAGCCCTTGGCAGCGCTGCAACCCATTCATCTCTGTTGAGATCTGAAGGAATAGCAGCCAAAACATTACTTAGAAGATTCTCTTTGGTATATATGGCAGCTGCAGACCCATTGTGCCCGTCAAATAGCTGCAGAATAAGAATCAGACTAAAGTGAGAAACAGTGATAGGGGGCAAATAGAATAACTGGTAAAGACTGCACAAAGGCAACAGTCTCCAGCAACTGCCAATCTAAGTAATAAAGACCGATACCCCGAAAGGAATTCAAGAACAAATAATGGCATCAATTAAGTCAAAGGAACAGCATGATTGCTTAATAGTGAACAAACTGTTGGCTATAGGTTCCTATTTCAAACAAAAAACAGAGAAGAATTAATAGCACACAAGTCAATATGCATACACAGAAATAAGTGTGATGATTACAAAATAAAAAAACCGAAAAAGTGTAATGTTTACTGGCAAGAGTTCCTCTGAAGTTCCCAAAGATGAGAAATGAAAGAAAACCATAATGCATGGACGAAAGAGAGGTTTTTAGGATAGTCATGGAAAAGAGAGCACAAGGAAATATATAGCGGAGAAATGGAAATGTTTTGACTTGTTGAGTTAACAGATATCGGAGGATGAAAACATAATGGCAGAGAAATGGAAATGTGGACAACTACCAGCATTGACCAAGCATAAATGCACCTTTTCAAGTTCGACAGAGTTTGGAATTCCTCCTTATACTCCCCCATATTTGAACGATAAGACATTTGTGAAATAATTTAACTATCAGCTCAAATTAAACATGCATGCACACTATAGACATGCAAAACCAAAACTAAAACCAGCTGGCTAATCATCCACCAACATACGGGTGCAATGATTCTGAAGCCGCCATGTCGGAAATCTCCATCTATCTCTCCATACATGAGTGAAAGTGTGTGAGAATAAGAACAAAATTCACATAAAGAATTCTTTACATGAGCCGTTACAACACAAAACCCAATCGTTTATTTCTTCATTGCTCTCTCCGTATTGGCTGAAAGTCCAACATTGACACCTTCTGCCTTCTTTCCTCAATCGTACTATAATTGACAGACATTATGAGTAAAATTCATAGGCAAAGCAAATACAAACTATTACCAAGATAAAACATTACTGCTTTGGTTTAGACTTTAGATACAAAAACCTTGACACAAAAACATACCGCAAAAACAGAATACGTGGAAACCCCATCTCCTGCAACGCGTTGGCACTCCGTCTTGACTAACGTCAAATCCTCCCCTTTCTTGCTTTGGCCAGCCTGACCATGAGAAATCTCAGGCCTTTCAATCTTTTCTTGTGCCACTTCACGCTTTAACAACACCGAAAGTGGAACAGTTTGATGTTCACCCTTCGAGGACATTGTTCAGCCCCCTTCAAAACAAAACGAAAGCCTCCTTTCAAAGAAGGTGCCTTACCAGCTAACCCTCCATGCACTTTCTTCAGATCTAATACCAAATAAAATCATAAACCAAATACCACATCAGAAAAAACCTTCTTTAGATACAATTGCCCTAATATCCCACCAGATCACATACAACACAATAACAACAACAACAATATAACATAACCCATCTAGTCCCCAATCATTGGAGGTATGAGCGGAGGATGATTAGAGACAAACCTAACCTTTGGCAATATATGCACAAAGTGACTGCTCTCAGAATACCACTAAAACAATAGCCCCCTAAACCTCCAAGAACCGAGGAGCAACAAGGACGTAAAAATAAGTTGCGTAAAAAATTAAAAATAAAGTGCACATAAGAAATCGAAAATTAAGTCACCATCCTATGCTCCCGCTCTCAATCCTCGCTCTGTGCTCCCACTCCCGCTCTCAATGCTCGCTCTCGAATGCTATTAGTTTGGAACATTTTTTCTAGTCACTTTCATGCTCGCGCATGCAGGTGACTACGATCGAAACAACAATTCGGTGAGCCCCTCGAGCAGTTTCTAGAGGGAAGAGATCTCCGTCGAAAGTCAAGTCAATGTGGATATGTTTTCACGTTATTTACCGGCAAATTCCATAATCATACAAAACCCTTGCCCTTTCGATTACTCACCTAAATACAAATAATTCTACACAGATTACAATTTCGATCCGTATATAATCATCAAAACAACAATTTCGATTAAATTCGTGTAAATCCAATTCAATGCAGATAATTTTAAACAAACAAACAAACAAAAATTGAGGAAAAAATATCTTACAGAGAGGATGGTGTTGGCGACGGCTGCTACAGGCGGAGGTTGATCGAATGGCAAGTTTCAGGAATCGAAAAACGCGGATCCCGTCGTCCGCTGCAGGAATTTCATCGACCAGAGAGAGAGAGAGAGAGAAAGAGAGAGAGAGACAGAGAGAGAGGAGGGGGCGCAAATGAAGGTGTTCGTCTCTTCTGCTTTGTTTTTGTGCATTTCTTTTTATCTTCTGCGTTTTCTCGTCTTTGCCATGTGCTGGAAATGTTATTGGGTGTTGCTTGAGCACAGGTGGCGTTGCAAGGGAATAATCATTCAGTGTCCCGAGAGCAAACACGTGTGGTGCTCCAATCTATGTCTTCAACCTACAATTTATAATATTTTCACTAAAAAAAAAAATACTACTATGTAAAGTTCACACAAATATGTGTGGAAACAAGATTTGAGACGCTCATAAGCATCGAATAATCTCTATATTGTAGGGCCCATAATTACCAAAAATAACTTACTACAAAATTACTTACATGTATTCTAAGGGGCGCATTTGCCTAAATTACCTATTCGATAATTTTGTCAATTTTATTGTATTTCATCTTGACAAAAAAAAAAAATCAGTAGAATCTAAAATTAGTACTCTAAGAAATTACAATGAAAAGCAACAAAAAGTTAACTTACGACGAAAAGAATTTCAAAAAGCTCTCTTTGTTGTCTTTCGTGTTGTTTTTTCATTTTTTTAATTTTGATTTATATTTTTGTACCTCCTCAATTTTTTCTCATCAAGACAAGTTTTTACTCTCGAAATAATTGATGAAAAATCTAATCACAAAAAATTGAAATAATACCTGACGATCTTTAAAAGTCTAATAATATATTCGGTCCCGTTCGGCTAAAATTCTTATTTTTTTATTTTTTATTTTTTATTTTACGAAACATGTCATTCTCTTATAAATCTTTAATTCAAAAATAAGTATTTATTTCTTTTAGAGGAACGGGATATTAACTTGGGTTGTTATTAAGTGCATGGAGTTGGGCATGCTTCGGGAGTAGACAATTACTACTCCCATGTCCCGACATGTCCGAAACGCACCGTCCGTTGGCCGTTCACGAGCTGATTTGGAGCCGGAATTGACGTGTAAAGCGGGCCCCACGCAAGCTGTGTTTTTCATCACCGTCTTCTTTTCTCTCATTTTCTTTTGTCCGATTTCTTGACCTTCTTTCTTCAACCTTTTTTCTCTCTCCTCCCCTTTTCATGGCATTCCTCGGATCCTCCAATCACGAATACCTGCCTATCCTAATTTGATTCCCTTTGATTTGTTTGATTACAATGGATAAGAGTTACTCGCCCGATGTTTTTTTTTTTTTTTTTATTCAGGCAATTCATTTCAAGCCCGTAGGCAAAAATTACATCGCAAAATACAGGAGTGCACCAAACTACCTAATCCGGGATTACAGGACACCCTGCAAAAGCAAATCAGCACTAGGTGCCGATATGAGAATCCCATTCGGGACTAAGCAGAGAGAAATCAAACAAAATACCAGTACAAACCAGTAGACAATAAAAAACGGATGTAATCAAACAACAAACAGATCACAAGCGAAAGAAGAAATCTAATCCCGATTATAATCTAATCACTCGCTCGATGTTTGGCATCGGTAACGTGCAATTATATTCTTAGATTCGGTCCGATTATAAATTGAGATTGTTCAATTCTCTGTGGATAGATCTTATGCATTGAAAGAAATATTCTCAATTAAACATGTAGAATAGGTTGGGTGCATATTCATTTCTGTAAAATAGAAAGAAAAAAAAAAAAAAGAAGCTCGCTTGTTTAGTGAACCTACATGCATCGAGCAACTTGTTTTTTTAAAGTTGTATTCCTAACATTGCTCTATACCATAAATATACACGTTGAATTTTTGGGCATTGTACCTTAAACTCAATATCTCCTTCTTCGAAAATACTATGCGTACAAATGAGGATGCACAGACGGTTTTGTGGGGTCCAATTTGAAGTCCGGCATAAATGATCAGAGCTGTTGTTCATTAAGTTTGAAATATCTAGTTTAAATTAAGGTATTTTAACTTGTACATTCCTTTCTTCTTTTTTTAAGTGCCACATTTCTTTTTTTCCCCTCTTGCACATGAATTTACCCATTCTAAGTGTGAGTTTTATAGACCGCAAAAGGACAATATCATAGAATTTCACTTGCTAGATGACAAAGATGAGTTTCATTATATATGAAAAGAGAGAGAATGAAAATTAAATCATCTTTAATAGTGGTTATTTTTATGCAGGATTACGATATCGATTGTTTGACAAATAAATGGATATAGACTCAAAATAATTGATTGCGATCAGCCGATCAGGACAGGATGGCAATTGAAATAATCAAAGATTTTCGCCGGTTATGATGTTATTTATTTAGTACATGCAATTTGATTTCGATTAATCTAACTAACAGCAAATCTACTTGTCCAATTAAAAAAACACATGCATATAAACATATATAAAGTGTTTCAGTACGGTTTGAAAGGGAAAAACACAAATACGATATACATTCATTGGGGGAGGGGATATGGAACTTATTTAATTGCAATTTACAGTAAACAAATTAGCAATAAGTATTAAGAGTAATAAAATAAATAAATAAACCATTAAGCAAATAAACAAGACTTCTAACCAAACACTTTGCTTGGTAATGGGCATTTCGGAAGGTTTTCACGTAGTTTATGAGGATTGATTGCGGGCCACCGTTTCTCAGCTGTCCTCCTCTTCTACTTGAGTGATTATGTGAGTTTCCCTGAATAAGCCGAGCTAAAAGAAAAAAGCCCATGCAGTTTCAAAAGTTTTAGCACGTTTCGGAATCTCACATGGTGCTTTTGGAGCACCGCCAGTTTGTGCTCCAAGAGCCTTGTCCATTACACATTCGTGTGTGGAATCACAAACTTAGTCGTGAACCTTACACCAATATGTGATGGAGAATAAACTGCAAACGAACCGAGCCACACTTGACTCGTTAAACCACTTGGCTAGGCTCGGCTCGGCTCGGCTCCTTTAGGTGATGAGCCAAACTCGGGTCTTCCGCTGATATAGCTAATGAGCCGAATTCAACATTCTAAAGTTTGGTTCTGCTCAACTTGGAAAAGCTTGATTCATGTAGTAAAAACGAGCCTAGCTTGAGCTCGAATTTGAAAATCATTTAGTAAACAACCAAATTGAAAAACTACAAAGCTCGACTCAATTGCACCATACTAGAAAAGGGTTTGAAACACCACGCAGCAGAACTTAAGCAAAAGCAATTAATAATCTCCTTTACCATTACACTTCTGAACTCCCAAGTCCCAACCTATCCGCTTTGACCCGAAACGCGGCGCAGCCATTTTCCCCGTAATCTTCGGCGCCAACTAAGCCCTCTCAAGTCTCAACGGAAATGCTAACCCACGCGCGCTATGTACTATGTGTTTAACTTGCACCCTATTTACTTTTAACTTAACTCAAAATTTCCGTATTTTATACTGCTTAAAATGTTCACAACATAAATTTTTAGAGCATACTGGAAAGACAAATTTTAAAGGTTGCCTACGTACCCAACATATTTGGCATGACACGTTGGTAACATGCTTGAATTTTGAGCTCGTCAATCAAATAAAGATGCATATTATTAAGGTGTTTTTTATTGATTAGTTGGTAATTAGTCCATTTGGTCATCTTTTTGTGCTTCCATGTACACGCCAAGGGGTTAAACATCGACAAACGCAATAGTTGACCATTTCTTTCTCTGTGTAATTTATTATTTATTCTCCACTTTGAAGCTGTTTCTTGAGTGGACTACTAGTTTGTGATTACGTGCTCAAATGTAATTAATGTAATGTCGCTTTGATCTCATCCTGAGGATAAAAATATATTCTTCTACCTTTCAAAAAAAAAGTAGCTCCTTATTTTCTAGAATACGAGCAATTCCAACGACGGAGTCAAATTCTTGTAGACTACCTAATTTTCATATTTTGACTTCAACGTACATACTCTCCAATGTTATTATTGTTAAACATCCTACAAATTCTTACATGTGAATTTGGCAAGGAGCAACTGTTAATTATCATAAAGCACACAAAATCTAACTCGGTCATTGTGGAAAGATTTTATGTACATCAAATTGCCTCATCAGCCTTTAAATCTTTCCGATACTAAAATTTGAAGTCGATGTTGGATACACAATAAATAGATAAATACTCCCTCCGTTTCATTTTCTTTGTCTTTTTTCGTTAACCGTGTCATTCTTTAAACGCTTATATATTCTAATTTATAATATTTTTCATAATTTTAAAAACTTTGTATTATAGCTTTAATCGAGAACTATCAAATAAGATTCATATTAAAAAATATAAGCGATTGAAAACTGACATGAACTTCAAAAAAAGATAAAGAAAATGGGACAGAGGAGTATATAAAAACAAATCGCGTGTCTTTCACGAGCTTCGGACAGCGGGTGGGAGTTGTGAGAGTGGAAGTTATCAGACAAAAAGCCGCGTGAAAGTTGTCGAACGAATTTGTCAATCTTTGACGCGGGTTTAGATTGAGGTGGCCCCGACCGTTCGATCGTCGTATCGGCACTCATCTCCAGTCGTTCGATCCACAGACTCGTCGGCCCCGCAAAGACAAATACAGTATCAAAGTGGCACCTGGATCGCATAATAAACTAACCTGTGGTGTTGGTGTAGACCAGCAGAGCTCTAAGTGGCGTTGGGGAAAAGAATACGAGCTGGACCGAGTTTTCGCTTTGCAGGGTCCAGTTAGCCACAGCTAGGGTTGCTATCACACAGCCTGTCTGTCCTCCATAATCCCCACAACCATATGCCCGCATCCACCGAACGGCTGAACGAGTTCAAGTAGGTTACGGGTCTTGCTCCACCCACTTTTACGAGCATGACTGATAGGTCCAGCTCCGGCATCTGGTTTCACGAGTTTTTTTTTTTTTTTGGTAGTATTTTGTTTCGTTGTACTTTATTTTTGTATTAATATAACTAGGTTGATTTTGTTCTTCAAGAAATTTAAAAAAAAAAAAAAAAACCCATACATTTCCGTATATTTTGATCTCAATTTGTGAATTAATGATCCGAATATGGATTCAAAAATTAGAGTACCGCGAGATATGGTTCGGTTCACTAATTTTTTTTTCATTTTGGAACCCGAGATGTATGAACTGGACCGTGAGATATTTATATTTATACATATTAACATGTATGTATGTATGTAATATTAAGTAAACAGTTTTACCTATAGTTATAAGTAATTTATGTAATGTAACGCTTGGATAATTAAGAATTTGGTTGCTGCACTATTACGAAAGTGGAATGTAATGCTTTGATGTTGGAATATGGAATATGGAACTTGGTTGCCGTTAATTAATTTTATTTATTTATTATTTTTGGAGAGGGGGGGGGGGTTTGCTGCACTATTAGGAAATAAGTTTGCTGCACTATGGAATGTGAAATTTATATGTAATTTGTAGATAAAAAGCGAAACTGAATCGTGACTCACAGCTAGATTTGGAACCAAACCATTGGACTTTCGGTCCAAACACAGATTGCAATTTCTTACTTCTTAGACCGTGACTTGGATTCGGTCCTTGGATTAAGAATCACCAATCTAGACCATGCGTAACCCTAATTTGAATTATTCAATTTGTAAAGTACAGTGAACACAATTTTATCACCAATTGTAAATTTTAATTTGTTCAATTTGTATGCATACCGAAGTGCATTACAGTATAAAAAATTTCATCTAAATTTTTTTTTTGCCGTTCAAAAAAATTAAAATATTTAAGTGCACCAAGGGACCCCTTGTCCTAGGGTCAAGTCTCCCCAACAAGTTTCTTTTTCATCTCTTTTGTTTCTTTCAACAGAAAAAGTGTTCACAATGTGTGACAAAATTGCATATGGGCAGGGATCTGGGCCTGTGCTGAGTTGTGTGCACATTACCATTTGGTCTCAAAGACTTAGTTTTAACCTCCCAAGAAGGTGAACCCGTAAAATAATTCAGGTTTCCTTCTAAGTCTAGTCTACAAAGCGGATCAAAAAAAATAAGTCTAATCTACAAACCTTCACGTACTATCATTACAACAACATTACTGATTAATAATTTACAACAGTACTCAATAGTAAACACTAATAATGATCAAACATCGAATCCGATACAAATACAAATGCAGATACAATATCTCACACAAGATCACGCCTAGGAGGGTACAGAACCATTAGTAGTAGTTATACATGGTCAACAACTCAGAAACCATACATTGTTTCGGCCAAACTCGGTAGTATTTTGTTGTCGTATTCGTATATACTGCTTTTGCCGAGTCTTCATTAACAGGGAAAATGGGTTGAATCACATGTCATCACCAACTTTGTTTCTGCTTATTCTTCACCTGTAAGAAATGAATGAAAAGCAAAATGAGTCAACATATGAAGAGGAAACCTTAGGCATCCTATCACAGAAAGCAAAACTTCATTCAAGATGAATCCTGCAGTGTTGAAACATGAATGCGATGAAGACAAGATCGCCACTGGTTCCATCTAAATTTGTTCTTAGCAAACAAGAAAAATAGTTTTGAAAAACATGAAAACAGAAACATACGTAGGAAGCCACATGTTTGTCAAATTGGTGGAGATAAAACTCGCGTCATAATAAAACAACACTTGCTACTTCAACAACGCAGGGATGAAGTTATAACAAACCTCAAAACATCATAACTAAGTTGGGACCCACTTTGTAGTACATCGTTTGACGCTAAACCGGAATGATTTAAATCTAACACCAAAACGATCTGTAAACAACACCACCAAGTCTCATGTGGAACGCGTGCACTGTAGACTTTTCCTATTCTACAGTGAATCGAGATCCTCTCATTTATTGATCCCTCATGAGACGCAAAATGGGAATCACTGTGGTCCCGTTTGACGATTTGAGCCGTTCAAGTGGATTGGATATAGGAAAGGCTAGGTCAAATCATGTTGTCCGTATGAATTTATGTTTACATTCTGGAGAGATTGAATCCGTAGTTATTGCATGACAACAATCTGTATGAATGGTTTGTCTATCAAACCACATGTCTGCATAGGTTGTTACCTGTGGGGACAGCATGTGTGATCCTTGGCATCTGCCATTTATCAGACGGTTGGGAATTGATGGTGAGTTGATGATTGGGTTGTTGGTAAGGTCTTACATTAAATGTTACACAGGGGCCAGGGCCAGGGCAAACAGCATGTGATAAACTTGTCTGACTGTCAAAGGTTAGCATATTGCAAGTACACGTGTTTTGCATATCGTGGTAATGACTCAAGAGGGTGCATATATCCTCCACTTTTTCACGTATTCAAATCCAAGCCTCTTTTTATCACTTGAAGTTATGACAACTCAGGGGTCCGGCCAACTTACACGCACCTCAAGGTCTTCAACTAGTCTTGGGGGCCCAACTTTTTATCACTTTAAGTTCCAGATTCAAACAGTAGTGCAAGTTATTTCCAGAAAGGCAGAGATGAAATAGGCTTCCTAACATGGGGGAATGGGGTTGAGGGTAGCCCACCTGCTATTGTGCAAAAGCTTATGGCACATTGCAAGGATTCGATGAGTTGCAATGGGTAGAATGCCTTATCAGAATTCTTCTCTATATCTAGCCCTATCTTTTCGTGAAATGACGTAATGAATGTGATAAGAAACAACGTAGCTGTAACCTTTGTTACATGGACTCGGGTGCAAGTATCGGGTGCGGTTCCTAAACTTAAATCTTAGGATATGCGGATATGTGTCCCAAACTTGGGTACAGGTACGGGGACACATCCTGAACTCTTGTTTGTATTATATATTGCACAATTTTCTTATATTACGTACCATAAGCTATGTTTAATGTATTTAAACAAGAAAGGGTTAAGAAAATTATATTTTTGCTATTTTCCTATTTTCTGTCTATGAGAAATACACGAAATATCGCTTTTCTAGCTAATTTGATATTCCTTTTCTGTAAGTATCAAAACAATTAAAGGATCCGAGTGTCCAAAAGGATACAGGTGTCAGACACATCGACATGGGTACTTGAGCCAAAATGAAGGATCCATGTAACATAGGCTGTAACATATCTGAAACTATAGCTATAATGGGTGATTTCGGTTTGAAATGAAACTAAGGTTATAGGTGGAACAAAACAGAGGGAGAGCAAACTAATCAAACTGGGAATGCAAATCTATATTTGCCCAGCACAGGGAAGGGATATGGTGGGGCTTTCATTTGAACTCTTTCTGAAATCTCGTGTCCAAGCTTGATATACCACAGCCAAAAGCCAAGAAAAAAGGTACTTATAGTCGTCGTCCATGGATTGAATAAAAAAGGAAGTCCAATTGTATGCCAAACATAACTTTGTGCATCCCCTTAATAATTCCGAAAATACTTTATTTCCTTGAAGTAGAAATAACACGAAGGTTGCAAAAGCAGATCCCCAAGTATATATACACCAAAACCAGTTTGAGAGGTAAAATTGACCATCTACCTGATTTTCGAATTTTTGCGTCTGTTCTAGCTCTGAAACGTTCAACTTTAGCCTACTCTAGAACTTGAACAATCTTTCTCTACGTAACAAACGTAAAATTTTTGTTTACCTATGGCTTCAGCATAAGGATAGCACAGGAACTGCAAAGCAAAACAAGCAATAATTTCAAACCGAAAGTCGGTTGGTTTCCGCTCGGATTCTGTCCTACAAATCATATTTCAGACACAAGGAAATAGAAGGAAGTGAGTGATGAAACCGCAAAATAAAATTCATCCATTCATATCCCAACAGCCAAAAATACAGGTACCTGTACTGCCAGCATAGAGAAAACAATAGCATCAAATCGCATCCTTCCTTCTAGTATTTTATCAAGCCCAAACTCTTCAACCAGGGGAGTACCTCTCCTAGACCTTCTTCCAAGCTTCTAGGGCTATAGTCCAACTCTGTTTTGGCCTTCTCACAAGAGTAAGCCCACTGATGTCGAAGAACATCTACAGTCTGTTCGAGTGAATACAGAAATGATTCAGTAGATGTAGACATTTCACAGGGAAGTTTACATCATTTTTTGCTCACCAGAAGAACATGAAATTATAGAAGAAAAAATAAATTAATAGAGGAGCCCAGATGATATATTGAGTTGACAGCTAACAGCCTCAACAATATTCTTCCTATGTTCGTCTATATCTTCCCTTGGGTAACACAAATGATATGACAAGAAACAACAAAACATTAGTAAGCTGTCTTTTTCACAAGGATATTTGAATATTCACATGAAGTTCTTTCTGAATTGCCTACACCATGCATAAAACAGATGATACTCCAACAAAAAATTAAAAAACTAACACGAACTTTAGGAAGGAGAGAATACCGGGGGGCTGATCAGGGGAAGCTTTCCTGTTATTCTAGAGATGAAGACGGATATCCATCCATAAGCCTCAATGATAGATAAGGGGATATTAAATCGTGGCCTTGCTGTTTCAGTAAGGGCAGCAGCTTTATCAAAAACATCCACGAATGATGCATTTTCTCCAGTGAGAAGATATCTTTCACCTGGTTGACCTTTGTTCAAAGCTGCAATATGCCCCTCTGCTACATCATCAACATGACAGAAAGAAAATTTGTCGTTTCCCTTGCCTATATATCCAGGTAACCTCCCACTAAAGCGTTCGATGATCTGAGAAAAAAAATCCAATACCAATATCAAGTTCTACAATAAGATCCATTAATCAGTAGACATGAAATGTGCATATAAACAAGAAGTGAACTATTATTTACTTAATGGTTGAAACTATCTGCCTGCCTAATGCAATGAAGCTTTAAAAATACTAAGAAGGGAAACCACCTCTTTAAAACAAGGGATACCACCTCCTTAATTTTTCAAAGTTGCAGAATTATCAAACAGTTGTATTTCTGAAAATGGGAACAATTATAAAAAAAAAAGTTTCGGTTTTCTGAAACCTGGCAACCATGGGCTTCAGGAAGCCTTTTGTCTGGGTTTGACTCAACCCCCACCAGTGTAGTATGAACTCATATGTAGGGCCCGCTTTCGATCCCTTGGAC
The DNA here is from genome assembly GCF_030253575.1 of Rhododendron vialii. Lineage (NCBI taxonomy): Eukaryota > Viridiplantae > Streptophyta > Magnoliopsida > Ericales > Ericaceae > Rhododendron > Rhododendron vialii. The sequence continues at coordinate 5,836,646 of NC_080562.1, read as the reverse complement.
CAGATGCTGAGTTATGAAAAAATAACTTTTTGTTTTTTCTGTTTTAATGTAAAGGAGGAACCAAAAACTTTGCAATCAGCATGATATACGCCAGTAAAATTGCTACTAGCTTGACAGTACTAAAAAGTTCAGCTAAAGTAAACTTCATCATTCCATTACCAATTGCGCGACGGAGTTTCCAGCGGTGACTTTTCCAGGACCGTAAACAACTCCGGGGTAAACTGGCACAATAGCCACCCCCTCAGCCGCAGCTTCTAACGCTATCTTATCGGAAACAGCTTTTGACTTCTCATACTCCGTGCAGAAAAACTTCCCGTGATGAATCTGTTGCCACAAAAATACTTTCTAAGAAAACAAAACAAAAAACATAATTCTCCTTTTACCCCTTTGGAGGGAGGGGTTTCAGGAGAAAAGAAAGGAAAGGTTATAGTTTCTTGTGAAATTACTCATTTGGATCGAGTCCTTTTATGAGAAATGAAGAGAAAAAGTACAAAAAAGAAACTTTGCGATTGGCACTTCCCTTTTTTCACAAAAAAAAAAAATTTATTATTATTATAATAATAATAACGGTGAGATTTGGCGAGAAATGGCTCCCATTATCTGTCCTTTCTCACCATCTAGGGTTGGGATCTGATCCTCTCCAGTCCAATTTTATGGTTCAGTTTGCGACTTGTCTCCGCAAGTCCAAAACATGGACCGGAGAGGATCCGCTTCCAAAGGGTTAATGGTTTGTTTGTTAAACAAATTGACTTTTTAAAAAAAAAACTACACAATTTGTCAACTAAATCATCTCAATTCGTCAGTGATAGTGTTACCTGACTCTCGTCTGCGACATCTCCATCGGTTGATCCCAAAGCGAAAAACGACGACGTGTATATGATCTTCTCTATCGTTCCAATCTCCTTATAAGCTTGCAATACATTCCTCAACCCTCCAACATTAACCTAATTACAAGAATTAATCACTGATACAAATGAAACTCGAATTCAACTCCTTTGAATAAGTCCGATTTCAATTCGCCCCGCTAGTCGACAATAGAATTGATCACAGAATTAATGAGTAGCGCGTAAACCGATCAGGACATTAAAAAGAACTATAGATATGGAGTTGTACGTAAGTTTGTGTGTGCTTGCCTTCAAGAATCTGGAAGGATCAGGGAGCCAGGGCTCAACGAGAGCGGCGGCGTGGAAGATGACGCGGCAGCCGGAGCAGGCGGCGAGGAGGGACTGGTAGTCGGTGACGTCGCCGTAAGCGAGCTCGAGACTGCCGTCGTCGGTAGGCGGAGGGAGGGAGGAGAGGTCGCTGGTCCGCCGGACAAACGCCCGAACGGAGTGGCCGGTTTTGAGGAGGGCGTGGCAGAGCCTCCCGCCTAAGTAACCTGAAGCGCCGGTCACCAGCACCTTCATCACTTGCGGAATGGAAGTCAAACTTCCGAAGGTCCTAATTTTGTTTCCCAATGTCAACTTCTAGGCTGTTTTCGAAATTTCGGATATCGGAACTAGTTTACACACAATTGATATTATTTCTTCGAAAGAAGACCATTCTCATTCTTCCAGGGCCAATCCTATTATATTGTCTTGATTAGAGCTGAGCAACGGTTACGAAACACGATAACACAATACGGACAGAACACGAAATTAGCGGGTTAGGGTTGAACATTTTCTAACACGAAACACGAAAATGACACGACTCGAGAACACGAATTCTAAATAAGTTGGGTTCGGGTTAAACACGCGAGACACGAAATTGACACGACTAACACGATTATTAATCTGTGTCACTCATTAACACATATATATATATATATATATATATATATATATAAAATATGGTATATCTGTAATTCTATATAGAGTTAGGCAACGGACACGATAATACGACACGAACCGGACACGAAATTAACAGGTTGAGGTCGAGCATTTCTAACATGAAACACGAAAATGACACAATTCGAGAAACACGAATTCTAAATGGGTCGGATACGAATTGAATGATTTGTGATACGAACCCGATTGACACGACAAAAATACGACTCTACACAACCTGTTACCCAGGTCTAGTCTTGATATAGACTTTTAGATTATTTTTAAGTACTACGAGGGACGCATGAAGATTGAATACACTCCTAAACACAGTTAATTTCATTGAGAGCATCCACACCTCCATCTCTACTCCCTCCACTAAACTAAAGTAGCAAGTCAACCTCCAAAAATACCCCTTCATCAGCCTCACTGGTGGCTATATTTGTATATACGTGTATATACACGAAAAAGGGGTGCTCGGATCAAGTACTCTACACACCTCGGATGCCATTGATTCCCGCGTAGGCCCACTCGGTTTTATTTTTTAAAATTTTTGGACGGCTCGGATCGGCCGTCCGGTGGCCGGAGACGGCCGTCCGGTGGCCGTCGGTACATTTTCCCTATGGTACCGTCGGTACCAATAGCACTACTCTCCAAAATCAATTAAGGTGGATGCTCTCAAAGAGCAAGTTATAGCAAGTGCAACAACAACTAGGTTAAACAACTATAGTATTGAATAGTGCACATTTTCACTTCTAACTAGTCATGTCTCTTTCAATACTACAACAATTCTATTTGAGAATGAATTCTGTTCGGCGCCGGCAGACAAGGGGGTTTTCCGCCACCTCCAGCGTAGGCTCTCATCACACATTTTTTTTGATAATCCGAATTGTGCATCTTGTAGGACTCGTAAAATAATGTATCCACGCAAAAAAATCAGCTTGTCCGGATATCGATAGATGTGTCAAAAGTTGAGTTTTATATGGAAATATAGACGGCATGGATCTGTGAATTGTTTTTTTTAAGTTAAACTGTCCACGGCCGTCCATTATTTCGTCTTAAACTCAACTTTTGACATACCTATCGATATCTGGACAAGCTGATTTTTCACGATGATACATTATTTTGCGGGTCCTGTATGATGAATGGTTCGGATCAATGTTATGAATACCGTATCGGTCAGGGTACCGATTTTTCTATTGGTATGGTACGTACAGGTACCGGTCAAATACCGGGTACCATTTTGGATTTACCACAACTACAATATATATAATAATTATATATGATTATAATTCAAAAAAATCCCCCATACCATGCAATTGATCATAAAATACCTATGTGTTTGCCTCTTGTTTCACATTGCCTAGTTACAAAACTCTTTTCCACCTTACATAACTTTGCATACTAGTGGGCTTGTGAATGAGGATCCAAGGAGAGGTCTCGTGCGCTCGGAAAAATGGGCCGTGGCCGAAAGCAATTTCAAAAAATTAGTTCGAAAACCAGTTAACCGGGTGCGCGTAACGGGTTATTTGCGCGCACGTCACGGGTTATTTGCGCGCAGGAGGGGTGCAAATCCAGGATTTGAGCCTCGCGCATATAAATCAATTTCGAAAAATTAGTTCGAAAACCAGTTAACCGGGTGCGCGTAACAGGTTGTTTGCGCGCACGTCACGGGTTATTTGCGCGTAGGAGGGGTGCAAATCCAGGATTTGAGCTCGCGCATATACTATTGGCCCACGTTTTGCTAAAATTCTGAAACGGACAACTCCTTTTTTAAAACCAGAATCTTTTTTTTATAATTTAAACGGTTTTTTTTTGGGGTTAATATAACATCGTTCTAGAAAAAAACAGAAAAGAAAAAAAAAATTCGCTCTGTAAAATTTTGGTCTCGTCTCGGCCGGTACTTACCGGTATTGCGTCCAGTACGGAATTGGGGGGTAGAGTACCGGTTTCTCTTCAAAACGGAACGTACCTGCCGGTACGGAACGGTATTCATAACTATGGTTCGGATTATCCCAAAAAAACCACGAAAGAGGCCCACGGGGGTGGCAGAAAAACCCCCTTTTCCTCTGCCTCCGGAAAGAATGTTTTCTCATTCTATTTATGCGGTGAGACCTTAACTTTAGCTCCGACTTAGATCTAGTGTATAGTTCACGATATTTGATGTTGAATTTTTTTTTTTTTGCTAGGCAAAAGAAAGTTTTATTAACTCATAACACAAAGTATAGAGCTAATAGGATCATGAATATACCGGTCTGACCATCCATGACACTCTTCTCCTAACCACGAGGAGGATACTGATTTAAGTTTCATTTGATGTTGAATTTGAGTACGCTAGAATGGAAAATTTTCACTCTTTCTAATGCTCCTTGCATGCGGCGGGACCTCAACTTTGGCTCCAACTTAGGTCCGGTGAGATTCCCTCCACATGGCTACGGGGTATTGAAAGAAAGCAAATTTGGAGCAAGCCAACCTGCGCATCCATGTTAAGCAAAAAAAAAAAAAAATGGAGAGATCTGGTAGCCATTATACTACACTACAATATAACTTCTCCAAATATACTTCTTATTACCATAGCTGAGTATGAGAGCCTATGCTGCATTCAGGCAGATGCATGGAAAATACTAGTACAAATTTACAATCAGCGAGAAGCTCTTATTTCTGAAACAAAGGACTCGCAAACTCTACTCTCAACTAGGTTACACGGTTTCCCGGTTTCCCGATAAAGTAACTGTACATTTCCATCAGATTAGGTCAAACCACAGCACGCGTTATTACAGCACTTACAAAGCCACCAAAATGAGAACCGCAACACATTTGTTTCTTTGGTAATTCATTGTGCTCCCGCCAAAACGCATTGCTCATAAGTCATAAGTACCAACCTCATTCGCAAAATGCAGAGAACCCAATGTGCACACTCAGATTCATAATAATATGCCTTTGGAAGTAATTTGCGTCAGGTAGAGATATTATAACCTCGAGCGACGAATGCATTTAATGGGATTCCTGCATCTGATAGGATTCAAAGGTGAATGCCATCTTGAAGAAGCAAATGGAGGCCTACTCAAGGAGGGGGATGACCTAACATCCCAGCCTTCAACATTCTCAGGAACACATACATCAAAAAGGATTTGACCAAGAACCCCATGAGCGTTAATACTTGGGGGCTTGGGGATATGGATCAAGCCTCCTTTGTGTTCATCTTGTACTGACCCAACGACTCTGTCTTCGTGATATTCTACTGAACTGGGTACAAAGAAGTGGTCGTTTAGCTCAAGAGCAACTCTTTGGAAGCTATTGTTTGAGTTTATTGCTGCTTTCTTCAACTGGTAGAAGGGCTTGGAGATCTCATCATGTGGACCCTCAAATCCCATTCCCTCTCCTTCGAGTTGTCTGATTCTATGAGAATAAATTATGGAAGCCTTTCCAAGTAGCTCAGTCACAGCAGCCTTGTAGTCGATTGGATAATGCCGATGGTGACCTGTGTGATGGCAGTGAAGCAAGTGAGATGATATAAATTAACCCTATACTTTTCTGAAAAACAAAGAAAAATGGGGCAAATTAGTACAAGAGATACAAAAGCAAAATCCCATCATCATGAAAATAAAGCTTTTACTCGAAACAAATTTTGGATGACTCGAAGATAAGTACTTGTGCCTTGGCAAAAGGCAATTATTTACAGGTCTTCATGCCAAGCTGCGGTACATAGGAATTGAGTAAATTGAACTCAAACATTCACTCAAGTCTCAAGGTTGTCAGTCAAGCTGTCAAACTAAAAAGGGATCAAAGCTCATTTTCAAGTATAACTTTGTTTTGTTTTTGTTTTCTAATCATTACCCTATTTCTCTCTTCAATCATTATCCTATTTCTCCAATTATTACTTTCATTTCTCTCTCTACTCATTTCCCCCCTCTTCAATCATTACCCTATTTGTCTCTCCTCCCACTACCAAAACTAAAATATCCAAAGATGAAAACCAAACAAAGGCTTAGTTTTCTCGGCTATTTCACAAGTTCAACGAAAGGAAATGCCAAGTTTTTCCTCTTTTTTGGTGCAAATCAACTATCTTTAATCTTGAAACCAGATGGCAACAAATGCACATTGATTGGGATTGAGAGTTTTAAGCAACAGCTGAAGCACCACCAAAATAGTTCCGACAGGGTTTGTATAGCAGTTTTCTCACAGTACTGCCTTAGCCAGCACCACTATCACAGCTCTCCACTAGGATCCAGCGGCAAGAAAATACTTAATCTTCAACTTCATTTTATCACCATGGCCTTCTTTTCAGTCTGACTTTCCAACAAACCCACCGTTATGCCCCAAGGGCAAGAAGATCCAAAACTGCAATTGCATTACTTGTAACTTATATGTCTTCAGCAATTAATTTGCATTTTCAACAATATTGAGAGCCTCAAATATTCATCTTTCGGTACCGTTTTCAGATGATACCAGTGCTTCAAATCATGTTTGACAGTAACAATAATGGGCAAAGAAGTAATAGATTTAAAAATCAATTGGAAGAACAAATAAGGTTAAGAAGCGGACAGACCTACATGAGGAGAGCTATTCCATTTCACCAGCTTGACAACTGCACCAAGGTCTTGTAGTCTTTGTGCAAAATTGAAGATTATTTGATAGGGAGCAAGATCATCATCTTCTGAACACAAAATCAGATATGGTGCACCCATGTTCTGCATATGAATAACAACAATAAATAGCAAGCAGAAAAGGAAAGCAACAACTTTTGCATCGCATCGGTACTTACTACAGAGGCGTACAAAGTCTGCCAATACTCAGCACGTTGTGATTCAAATCTACTAAGAAAGAGGGTGTCCAAACTGGAAGCAATGCCGTTTGCAATCCATGATGCTAGTCGTGGTGGTTGTGACATCTTAAGTACAGTTGGATGCAGAACAAACCGACTGCCCAGATCACTGGTGAAATCAACTGGACTGGAATCGTAAATGTGACCAGAAACACAATCTCTGACCAATCGATACTCATCCTTCACAACAGCAGAAATGTATAATATGGACAAAATGTAAAAGGGAAAAAAAAAACAGGTGTACTAAACTTCTAAACCCAATTGCACAAACCATGAAAAAATAATTGCCCATAGAAATTGGTTTTGCGCTCGCTCCCCTTTTTGTCTATATTCATGTAAATATGCAATACTGCCCTTTCCTACGAAAAACTGCAAAAATGAAAGGGCAATGTTGCAAATTCACCTGAATAAAGCCAAAAGATGAGAGTTGCACATAGAAAGGGTGTGCGAAAAATCACTAGACTTGCCCAAAACCTGCGTAAATTGGCTTGCTAATTTTTGCCAATATATGTCATATCATACGGCATATGTCTTTCCATATACCAAGGCAATGGGATAATGCCAATAGGACATACAAACGCACTGGATAGAAGCTGAAGATTTTGGCCCCGGAAAAGTAAGTGAAATCAAGAAAGGAGGTTCTGGGGTGGAAGCATTCAAAGTTTACCAGATTGAGTTGTTCTTCACACTTTCCTTCAATTATCTGCAAGAAATGAGGAAAAAGATCATGATAAACTTCAATACACCGAGGTACAAGGAAAAATGTCAACATTCACTTTTTTGGCATAATCTTACATGAGTATCTGCGCCAGAATGTTACCTGAAGAGCCTTATACATGCAAGCTTTTGGACCACCAGAGAAAGATGCAAAGACAACAGGACACGGCCTAATTTTTAGCTCCTTCAAGTTCAAAATGACAATAAAGCCTCATAAGTAACATCCATTGGAATAAAATTTAAGGAAAAAAATAAGTGAAGTTGATGATTGCTGAGTATCAATCAAAAAGGAGAAAAAAGAAGAAAAGTTTTGCCTTCTGGCTTTTGCATTCAAGAAAATTGGGAGAGAGCATGGAAGCCAGTGAGCCACTTTTTTAAGGAGCAAAGCAAGACTGAAAAAGCACTGCTATAAGGCCGGAAAAGGCAACATGAAAAACTAAAATGGAAAATTTTAACTCAATTTCTGTACATCACTGCAAGGCCTGCTCCTACCCAAGCAAGCTTTGCTAAAGACTTTCATTCAGCGCAATAACTGATTAAGAGCCACTCAAGCATAGTTGGTGGACTTCCACTCAACTGGTTGCACGTGAAAGTAAAGCTTGAAAGGAAATGAGTACAGACCTCAACAAGTTCATTAAGAATTCCAAATGCCAATGTTGTGGCCTTGTCAGGGAAGAATCTGCAAATACCACTGATATCAGCCTCCTCACATCAAAGGATTAAGTAAACTACCAAAACTTCTTTAAAAGCGGTAAACTGTTGCTTATCTCACGTGAAGATCAACTTCAAGACTGACACATACAACAAAAAACTTCCTCATGTAGACAAAACTAATTTGCAATACTTGTCCCATCAATCTAGGATTATATGAATCTCCTAGGCCTTGTTCTTTGCATATGCGTATGACATGCTTCAGCGGCATATACTTCACATCTTTCCTAACCTACACAGATGACACTCACATACTGTCCTTCATTATGTCCAATGTGCCACCATCGGACAAATGTATTTTTTTGTTTTTGTTTTATAAATTGCACGTTTTTTCTTTCTATCTGTATGAAATCCTTATCAGTGGAACGTCTAAAATAGCTAGATTCTGTTTAACCCCCACATTGAAGTTACATGCACATCAAACTTCTCGATCAGATCTCAGAGTTGTCATCCATTATTGTCACGCTAAAGTTAGTGTATAGCATGTATTGCCATCTACAATTGGAAATTGGGGGGATTCTCAAAGAGGCACAAGCGCATTGTTTTCCTACTAGGCATTTCTAGAGGTAAAGATTAGACCAACGCAAAGGCACCTATTGTAGGATAGACTCACAGTTTAAGGTTTTTGGATATTTTCAGCATACCCTCTGGCCTTGTCTCTCAACCGTCAATAAAGCAGGCATTAGTAAATCACTACCATAAAGTATTTTTTTTCCCTTTCCTACACTAAGTGACAATATCTGATGATTAGAGCACATTTCAAATGCTGGCAACCATGTTTACGTTCCCTGAGGTGCCCACTCATAAGTCCCATTTTAACATCAAATGCGGATTCAAGAATTTACATCCATCATCCGAAACGCCAAGTTATTGCACCTAGCTACAAATTGAGGCATTACAATAACATCATTCAAGGGGGTGCATCTACTACATGCAGAAAATGGTTTGTGCTACCAAGCAAAAAATTGAATATGAGTAATTAGTGTGGTAAGTATTCCACCCATTGTTGCAACTCTTCCCTTTTAAATGAAATGGCAAGTGTTCCACAGTTTATTGCAAGTGTTCTTACGTAAATTGACAAGTATTCTAAAATTGTATAGTAAGTGAAAATGTAGCAAAACACTACACATGACTTCGTCTTACGCAAACAACTTCAATATTTGGTCCCTGTTTTGATGATTACAAATTCAAAGGTCAGCTTTCATCTAAAACTTCATCCTGTGGATCAAATGAAATTTGGCAAAAGAAAACCACTTTTGCATTTGTTACATTAAAACCATCATTAGGGACTTATAGGTCCAACAGAAAAAGGAAGAAAAAAAATAGTAAAAATTCTCATTAAATCTCCATAATAATGATTCTCAACAAACCCACCAGTAAATTAATAGACCACTCTCAAAACTATGACTCAATAAAGAGAGGGACATTCAACTAATTCATTGACAGACATATCACTATAACCAAAATCTATCAAGAGCCCATGTACCATGAATCCATGATGGCAACTACCAAGTAGTCAGCCTGACAAAATACATATACATGTATGCATACCTATGTACATACACACGTATGTACGTGCTACGTATATCTGTGTGCGTGTGTGTGTACTAAGCTCCCCTCCATACTCTTATACTCCATATCCCACCAAACTCAACCTTTTTGGCTCCATTTTGGGCCAAAAAAGAAGATACAAATTCTCGTATGTCTCACTCTCATGAAATGTGTCCAAAAATTACCTTGATCCCTATATTGCTAAGTAATGATAAAAATGGTTTAAAGTGGACTATGATTTTAATCTTAAGTCATCCGCTTTAAACCATTTGTTCATATAGCTACCGATATCCGATCAAGCTGATTTTTTATTCGCATATTCTCGAATCCAAGACCCAACATATGAACAGAGGATATTCTTTTTGAGCTCCGATGGAACCCAAAAGATTGAGTTTGGTGGGGTATGGAGGATAAACGTATGGAAGGAGCCTCTTAGCTTTGCTCCGTCTGTAATTGGAACCCACCCCTGTAGGTGGACGGAGGGGTTGGTCGCCAGATTAGTCGAGGTGCCTCGGACACCTGACGTATCAAAAACAAAAACAAAAAACGTATGGAAGGAGCTTAATAATTCACAAAAACCCAAAATTTGCAGAAAACTCGTTTTCCCCCAATCTGGGTCAACCTTGATTTACTCAAAGCAGGCCTACAAAAGAAAAGCCAGAAACTACAAAAAGGTAGGAGTAAAAACTTTTCACCGAAATCAAGAACTAGGATAGGGAATCAGAATCGAGGAGTATAAAATATAACTCACAGATTGAGGAATTGGGAATGGCAAACGAGGGAGTTCCAGCCGAGAGAAGAGTAGAGCTCGACGTAGCTCTTCACATGCCTCTCTTGACTCGACATCCAAGCGAACACCACCACTATCCCTTCCACTTTTCCCCCTCCTTCTCTCCTCCCCCAATAATACCTTCCCCCATTTCCCCACATCTTCACACCTCTCTCTCTCTCTCTCTCTCTCTCTCTCTCTCTCTCTCTCTCTCTCTCTCTCTCTCTCTCCCCAATTTCTCCACCGATTTTCCAGACCCTAATCTCCCAATTCCAAAACTTCTTCCTCAAAATTTCCCAGAAATAGCGTAGAAATTAGTACAGGTATGGGCTATTTCGTCTTTATATATACAGAGAGATACCGATTACTACTATTATTTGCAGCTTTTTTATGGATGACGATGATGATTGGGAATTCCCATAATTTAGCTACCTTTGATTTTTCTATACAAAAATGTCTGTTTATGCGTCTCCATGTGGCAGTTTTCAATTGGTTTGTTATTGTTAAGTTTGTAAACGAGCCAAGTTTTATACTGTTCGAGCTTGAACTCGAGTCATTTGTGAATGAGCCGGGACTACACACGGTAACTCTAAAGAAATTGATGGGAGCTCCCGACAACCACGTGGGGTTCACTCCGGACCCTGCACAGGTGATTTGAGTTATTCAATAATTTTAAAAAAAAAATTGAGTGGGCCTACCAAAAACTAGTTCAGTTCAATATGTGTAGGTGTTCAATCCAATCTTTCATTTTTTTCATAAATTCGGAATTTGAATGAAAAATTGAAAGATTGGATCAAGTACTTACATATATTGGATTGAGCTGATTTTTGGTGGGCATACTTGGTTTTATTAAAAAAAATTATTGAAGGGCTTGGATAATCCGTGTGAGGCCCGTAGTGGGCCTCGCGTAGACGTCGGTGGCCCTCATCTGTCTACGTAGCAGGGTCCCTATACAATTCGACGGAGCTTTTTCGAGTCAAGTCAAGCATTAGAGTATTAAACTCGACTCATTTACTACTAATAGAACTTGAAACTTGAGTTTGAGCTCAACGCAGCTATTAAGTAAGTTAACCTCAAGGGATTTGGCTAAGTGATTGTAAAAAAACAATAAGTGCTCCTCTATGAGATCATAAGTTCCATTCTCACAGAGGCCAGCTCAGCGCAACTATTAAGTAAGTTTTAATCCCAAGGGATTTGCTCAAGTGGTTGCGAAAAAGCAATAAGTGCCTCTCTATAAGATTACAAGTTTCTTTCTCACGGAAGTCAAATATCTCAAACTTTAGGGCCACTGGGGTTTATGTCCGATCATTACTTTCAGAGCTCCGAAATTAGTCAAAGTGCACGTAAGCTGACCTTACCATCCGGTTATCAAAAAAATTTATTAAGTAAGCTGAGCCAAGCGAGCAGAGCCCATTCATTATTAGGTAGAGCCTTGAGCTACTCGCGAACAGCTTGGTTCATTGAGCCCTAATTGTTGGGAAGCGGGGGGCTGCTAGGGGGCAGCAGCGTGCTGCTGTGCCCCGTTTAGGGGCTCACTCCGGTCTCGCTTCGATGATCGGAAGCGTTCACTTTGTAGAGCTCGTCGAGTAGAACAACTATGCAAAAAATCAGCTTAATTGGATATCATTAAGTGCCTAATCGAAACCTTTTTATCTTGAAAAGAATGGATCCGAAACACTGGATCAAATCCACTGTAACCCATGGACCGAGTGTTATATGGGCTCCGATCAGGCACTTAATGATATCCAATTAAGCTGATTTTTTGCATAGTTGTTCTACTCGACGAGCTCTACAAAGTGAACGCTTCCGATTATTGGAGCGAGACCGGAGTGGGCCCACAAACGGGGCATAGTAGCACGCAGCAGCCCCCCGCTTCCCTAATTGTTGTCCTACTAGTAGGCATTAGGCAAGGTGATAGGGAAATGGGTTGGAGAGAATTCCCTGTGTTTCAGGCCATTGGAAAGTCGTGTCTTGAAAATTCATTTGGCCTGTTGAATTTTATGTCACGTAATACTCATTTTAACTACCAGAATAAAGCCCAGGGAACCGAATGAAGAATCATTATCATATGCGTATAATAAAGATTAAATATTTTCCAAGTTGTTAAGAATTCCAAGTTGCTGAGGCTCCGTTCCAAAAACCTTCTTAAAAAATAAGCAGCTTATTTCACATTTTCAAACTCAAAAATATTGTAAATGAAAATTAATATTTCAATTTTTTTTTTTGCATCATATAAAAGATCTCGATGAGATCTTTCAAATAAGATCCATATTGCATATTTTTAAATTTCAATAAATTCATAATTTTTTAGCTTTAAATTGTCTTCTTAAAAAATAAAGGTTTTTTTTTTAGTTTCGGAACGGGAGCTGATTAAAAGATTTATTGTAAGGTACATGACCTAAGCAACGATTTTCTGAAAATTTTCTTTGTAGAAAAGACCAACGTGATCATTTCTTTTTAATTTAATTGAATCATTCGTCATCTATTATCTCAAGCGAAAAGTCTAATGACACAAAGGAAATTGGCACAGATCTTCTATAGATTTTTTTTCGGGGCTTATTTCGAATCCCGCAAAGATGATCTAAACTGCTCATTTTTCTTAAAACATTATTTTAGAGATCCTTGTACAAAATCATCCCAATTGGACATCAGGAGGACTTTTTTCAAAATTCGTAGAGCAAAACTGACTGATTCACCCTACGAATTTTGAAAAAGCTCTTGCCGAAATCCAATCGAGATAACTTTTTTACATGGATCCCAAAAAAAAATTACTACTATTTTTAAAAGATTGAGCGGCTTGGATCATCTTTGTGGAACCCGAAATAAACTCCGCAAAAAATATGTGGATAATCTGTTCTCACTTTGCCTGCGTGAAAAATAGCATTTTCTCCCCTTTGGATCCGGGTTGACTTATGATTGTTGGAGCAATTGTTTTCTCTTCTTCAGCTTGAAACTAGTTTGGATTCTTTTAATCTTTGTAATTTGTTTTCAAAGATTAATAAATTTTTCGCCTTTAAAAAAAAACAGCATTTTTCTATCTCAAGTGTGCTTGCAAAAAATATAGTATTACTGTTTAATTAGCATGCTTAAAACATTTTGAATTCAAACATCCTACCTTGACCTTTACTCATAATAAGATATTGGCCAGTCGTGTACATCTCATCATACTTTTCTTTATATAGATAGATAAACAAAAAATCAAAAGGCATTGGCCTTGTTCATTTAGCATATTTATTTTGTTTTAACTTTGTTTTTCAATCATTACTCTATATCTTTTTTCAATCATTACCCTATTTTTCCAATTATTAATTTCATTTCATTTCTCTCTCTATCTCTCTCCACTCATTACCTCCCTCTCTAATCATTACTCTATTTCTCTCTCCACCTACTACTAAAACTAAAATACCCAAATATGCTAGACATTACTTGTTAAAAATCATGGAATCAAGATGTGATTTGATGTTTTAACAAACAAAAGGAATAGACAAGTGAACCTGCAAATTGATGTTTAGAGATCATGTGTTGAATATTAGCAGTACTATCTTTTTCGCATTAGTAAAACAAATGACGAGTAGAGTCCATTCCATGCATGCATGAAGAACGACTCGCAAAATATTCCGATGTTTAGTGATCATGTGTTGAATATTAGTACTACATTTTTCGCCTTTGTAAAACAAATGACGAGTAGAGTCCATTCCACACATGCATGAAGAACAACTCGCAAAATATTCCGATTATTGTCGCCAAACGAGGTTCCCGCAATATTTTGTAATAAATCGTATTGCTTTTAATTAAGCAACAATTCTTGTTGGCTATTTACCAAAAAAAAAAGTACAAAAAATTATTGTTGGCTCTTAAATTGTTTACAAAGTCTCCCTCTTCAATCTGACCTTTCAAAATTAAAAATTAAAAATGTCATTTTCAACGCTGTTTCTAGATTGTGTTTAATTAGGTGCTCGCCTTGTGGTGTCCGATCCAAGGCCGGTCCTAACTTTTTTTTCTTTTTCGTTTTGTCTATTTTGTTCATTTTATTAAATTTTTTGTTAGGTATATTTTTGGGATTAATCATCCATCACGACAAGAGGAATCTAAAAAGTTAAAAATTATGACCGAAACTAAACCAAAAAAAAAGTTCACTAAAGACAAAATATTAAACAACTGTCTTTCGTCTAAAATGTCGTCTTATATGAATTTTTTTCAACATCGGTCCCTATTTTTATACTCTTCTGATTCTTCTCGTCGAGACAAATGAATAATCCTAAAAATTACAACGAAAAGCTAAACAAAAAGTTACGAAAAATACAAAATACCTAAAGAATTTCTGGACAAAAAAGTTTCACAAGAATCATGACTCCCTTAAAAAGTATAAAAATCAAAATATCAACTCTTTTTGGTACTCATTACATAAACTTGGGTTCATTTGAGGGTTTGTCCTGTCTTTAGAGCTCCGGAATTAATTGAAATGCACGCAAGTAGGTCCGGACATCCAACTTACATATCAATAAATATATGTGTGTGTGACTGTGTGTGTATAGTCTAAATTAATAAAATTAATATCCTCTCTTCAAATTTAGCCTACAATTCTCGAAATGTCAGTGCCAAACCCTAAGCCCAAGTTCCCAACCAATTTTGTTTGCAACAACAAATTGGGAAAATGACAGTCCAGGACGTGTTTTGATAATTAATATCCGTTAAGGACATGCTCATGCTGAGAACATTTGTTAATGCTGAAAATGTCCTTGGAGGATATTAATTATCAAACACGTCCTTGACCGTCATTTTCCCCTTGCAAATTTCTTCGTGGGAGCTTCTAACCAAAAGGTGGACTCTACAGATCGCTGAAAAGATTTTGAAAAAACTTTTAAACGTACATTTCAAAGGATCGTTAAGCATTTTTAAGCCAAGCTTGAATAATTCATCGGTTAGTTAGATTCGATTTATAACTTATCTTTTAACTAGATTGGTGTGTTTTTTTTTTCTTTCTTTTTGCTCGCTACTATGAACTAAACGAACACAAGTGTGGGACGCCTTGTTTGAAAAATTGGGGCCTAAAGCAAATAGCACATCTTACTTTAGCCAGGACCGAGCCTGGTATGAAGTGATGCGCGTGGTACTCGGGCGGATTCAGTGTAGGCACAGAAGGGTCACGTGACCTAGCTAAAAATTGGGTCCCAAAGAAAGGCCCCTAAGTCTAAGTTTGTAATATATATATAAAATAGCCCCAATATTTCTACATGTGCTTTTGACTGTTTCAGTGGTAGAAAGTCGCCTATCGACGGACTTGACTCAAGATTCAACCCTGGCGCCTACATCCTCCATTTTTTTTACCTCAAATCCAAACGTAAACTATCTCGTCTAGCATTGGTACCACAAAGTCATTTACAATAATGTAATTTCCTACACAAATCAATTGCTATAGTTCCACGTAAAATAAAAAATATATGTATTTTCTTTAACATTTTTAAATTTTTTTTACAAACTCAACATTAACTACCACTAACAAGAAAAATATTTGATGTATATACACTCATTTTTTAATTAAATAATAAAAATTGATGTGAGTATGTCTACGACTTTGAAACATATAAGGCCGCTCTTAAAGGAGTGACCCATCTGTCGAAAATTTCTGGATCCACCACTGGTGGTACTTGTACAAACACATATGTTAATGAACATCGATCTGAGTCCCAAACATTTCCTTCTTGCAATACGTCCAAGCATCTTAAGTCTCGTAGCGAGTCTTCTAGAGAGAGTGTTTGGGCGTAGGGTTCCCACCCCCCTCCTGCCGCCGCCGCCCCCTTCCCTTTTTCCCCTATCTTTTACTTGTTCTCTTCCTACTTCTCTCCTCTTTCAGTCCCCCTACGTACATCTCCAAAACCTCTCCTCTCCTACTTCTATGGTTGAGAAATGGTTGAGACTTGAGACTCTCTTCTTAGGTAGAGAAGTTCTCATATTCTCCCCATCATTTTTGGACTGGAGGGGGGCCTAAACCAGCTGGTCTAAAGCTCACATCTTACTTTAGCCAGGGCCAAGCCTGGTATAAAGTGATGCACGTGGCGTGGGACTTATACACATCGAACAACTCCTGACACATCTACGTCCCAAACATTTCTTTCTTGCAATACGTCCAAGTGTCTTAATTATAAGTCTCGTACTAATCCAGGCCCATGGAAGTGAGGGAATTAAATCTTGGGCCAAATTTTGAGCCCAAAGTGGGACTGATTCGAAAAGGATACCATTGTAGTCCAATACTCTAATTTAACTGTGGAAACTGGAAAGGCATTCCTAGCATTTTTGGGAAGTTTTGTTTTTTTTTCAATTTTTTTTCCTTTCGTTAATTTTGTGCCAAATTTTTGTAGATTATTGATTTGTTTCGACAAGAGGAATTAAAAAAAGTAAAAAAAAAAATACTTTTACCCAAACTACTTTTAAATATATCCAATTTTAAGCCAAAAAGGTCATTTTTTTGTTCTGAGAAGTGGATATTTCCAAAATACTATTTGGTAATGGTAAAAAAATGATGATAGAGAATTGATTTTTTCACTCCCATTTTTGTTAATGTCACCTCCCTTCTCTCACAAAACAAATCATCCAATAAAGACACAAAGGTAGTGGCATTAATAAAAAAGGGAGTGGCAAGATCACTCCCCCCAAAAAATTACTTTTTCTAATTCATCTCGTCGAGACGAATCAATAACCCACAAAAGTTTGACAAAAACCTAACGGACACGGAAAAAATTTGAATAAGGACAAAACCTTTAAAAAGTCATTTCTTAGTTTAGGAGTTTTATAGCCTGTTTGGATTGCGTGATTTCAAGGGAGAAGAAAAGAAATGGAGCGAGAACCAATTCTCTCGCATGTTTGGATGATCAAAGAGGTGGGAGAGCAGAACACCTTACAAGCCCAGTTTCGTATCTTGCCAAAAGGGGCGCGATTCCGTGAGAAAGGGAGGACAAATGGATCATCGTCGACTTCAGGCAGCATGTGCAGTCCACCCCCTCGTCGGACATCGTCGTACTTGCACTATTGTCTTTGTCTTGCCAAGGCGAAGCTACTTCTGTGATCAAAACGGAGTTTTAAGCCTTTAATTTGGTCGCCGGAGATGAGAGAGAGAGAGTTTGATTTCTTATGGTTATTTGTTTGACAAGGTAAGAAACCACACCTTTTTCTTTTTTTTTTTTTCCATTAATAAGAGAGACCACACCATTTTCTTTTATTTTCTCACCTGTGTAGCCAAAGTGGCTGTTAGTGCTAGCTTAAATTAAATCCATCAAAACATGGATTTGCATACTTAAAGTTGAATATGTTGATATATAAAAGTCATTATCCTATCATTTAAAACAAGCTTTTCAGCCCAAGCCGGGCTAAGTTTGACCCGGTCATCCGGCTGGTTTTTCCCCTTTTTCATCCGGTCGGGTTCAAACATAGACTTCACCTGCTTCCTTTTCCTTTTACTTTCCCCCAATTTACCATAATGATCTTTTTGTACACGTACGAGATAAAAATTCGTTCTTATTGTTTTTTTCACTTATGAATTTATTATGTCTTTTTCAGCAATTTATGATTTCGTCCTTCTCATACTTTTAATACCGACACATAGAGATATTTAAAAATATGAAAAAGGACGAAATCACAAGTTGTTGAGAAGGACATGACGAATTCATAAGTGAAGAGGACAATAAGGATGAATTTCTAAATCTCCCCTATTAAATACGTGTCTTCACGAAGGCCATTTTTTAAGGTTCAATAAACAGTGATTTGATTGGAGCGTTAAGTTGTCTAATTGCGGGTCCACCCATGTCTCTAGATGATTCATAGAGTATATTGTGTAAACATTTTTGTAAATTCTTTTAAAAATGAAGTTGAACGGCCCTTTCCTACCATGCGATCATCAGTATCTTAAAAAATGCACTGTATGAATCTGAGAATAGTAGATTCCTTTTGTTGAATATGTAAGAATGAACTTGGAAACAATACTTTAAAACACGATAGTGTTCAGAACTGTTCGATATATGTGGAACCGTGAGCATCAAGACGGTTCCGGATAAGTGTTCAGTATTGTATTTTAAGGCTGTATCATGTGCGTGTACAGGAAGGAGTGAGCAAGAAATTAGTCAAACTGCGAATCCAATTCAAACAGAAAGATTTGGTTTGGTTTTTTAGTAGTATGATTTGGTCATGGTTTAAAAAAATTAAAAACCGAGTTATATGGTTTGGTTTGTGGATTCACGTTTACGATTATAGTTCCAACCGATCCGATCCGAACCGAATAACACACACACACACACACACACACATATATATATATATATATATATAATTTAATTATGATTTACCAAATAAATAGGGAAGCTAACTACTTTTCTAATTTTATTGATCGTATTAAATCCACCGCAATATTAGTTTTTCTTCCTTGCCAAGATAATTTAGACTAAATTTCTATATATCATTCCTAATCCTAATTTCCTATGATTATTAATTTATTATACACAAAAAGCATATGGATCACCAGATCAGTCAACTTCCACGGTCCAATTGCTAAATTTCTATACATGAAAACCAATTCCAATTCCTATTCCTATAATTCCTTCACTACCAAGACTAATTACCCTAAATTTCTATACACGCAAAAACCGTGGTTTCAAACCAAAGATAAACCGTATTTTCATGGTTTGGATTGGTTTGGTTCTATGATTCTTATGAATTGGTTTGGTCATGGTTTAAAAAAATTAGAAACCGAGTTATATGGTTTGGTTTCTGGATTCACGTTTACGATTATGGTTCCAACCGATCCGATCCGATCCGAACCGAATAATACACACACACACACACACACACACATATATATAATTTAATTATGATTCACCAAATAAATAGGGAAGCTAACTACTTTTCTAATTTTATTGATCGTATTAAATCCACCGCAATATTTAGTTTTTCTTCCCTGCCAAGATAATTTAGACTAAATTTCTATATATCATTCCTATTCCTAATTTCCTATGATTATTAATTTATTATACACAAAAAGCATATGGATCACTAGATCAGTCAACTTCCACGGTCCAATTCCTAAATTTCTATACATGAAAACCAATTCCAATTCCTATTCCTATAATTCCTTCACTACCAAGACTAATTACCCTAAATTTCTATACATGCAAAAACCGTGGTTTCAAACCAAAGCTGAACCGTATTTTCATGGTTTTGGATTGGTTTGGTTCTATGCTTTTTTATGAATTGGATTGATTCTCCAAATTCATAATCCGCAAGTATTGGTTTGATTTTTGGTTTACTATAAAACTGAACAAATCCGGACTGTACTCAGTACTCACCCGGACCCGGGGACCCTGCCGAGCGGCACCCCTGCCAAGCGGGTGCCGAGCGGCCAATCCGGCCGTTCATCTCGGAATCAACGGCCTAGATCGAAACACCTTTTTCCTTTTCCTTTTTTTTTTTTTTAAATCCGTTCGATACCTTTACATCTGGACTGCCCCAAAATACTTTTGAACGCCCGAGATGTGCTCGGCACCCTTGCCAAGCAGGAGTGCTTGGCAGGGTCTCCAGGTCCGTACTCACCCCTAATGTAGAGTATTGCTCAAGCAAGAGTATACTGGTCGAGAGTCTTGAGATTTTGTTCGGTGTCTTCTGCTTCGGACTTTAAACTTGGATTACTTGTCTTAGCATCCCCTTGCATGTTGGCAGCATGTGGCCATTAGAAGAAAACGAAAACAAGCTTAATGGGTGGCCCTGTTCTGTTTTCTTAAATAAGTACTTAAAAAATAAAAATTTATTTTTAAGTTTAAAAATAATGGATTTATGAAAATAATTTTTTAATTTTTTTGCAGGATTTGATAGATCTCATCGAAATCAATCAAACAAGATCCATATTGCATATTTTTTGATTTCAGTAAGCCTATTATTTTAAAACTTGAAAATTGCAAATAAATACTTATTTTTTTTAAGGGGAGAATCCGGAACACATTATTTGCATGGAAAGTATAAAAAATGATGGAAAAATAAATTTTACTCTAACTTTTTGGGTGTTCAGTCATCGAGGCCCTGTTTAGTTGCACGGAAGGATGAGAAAATTAATTTTCCAATAACTTTCTGTGTGCTGAGTTACCAGGAAAGCCATATATAGGACCCATAACTTCAACTTTTCCACTGAGAAACACAATATTCCTAGCAATTGAACGGAACAAACAATCACGGGACACACAAATTCAATATTTTCACCAAGAAACATTTTCCTACACAATAGATTCTGCTATAGAAAAAAATTCTTATTTTTCTGCAAATTTTTTTGCCAACTGTCAATCAATTGAACACATGAAAATAAATGTTATTCTTGACCAAAAAAAAAAGGAAAATAAATGTTATTTTCCTTTAATTCGCTTTTCCCAATAATACATTTCTCATGAAGCATTCATATGTCAAGTGAACGGAGCTTTAATTTTATCAATGAGAAAAATTATAGGCAAAATGGATCATGCAAAAAGAATTAATTTTAGTTTTTTTTGCAAGATTCTTTGCCAGAAGCACTTTTGAACGATTGGGACTACATGGATTTCTTTTTGCATTTGATAAGTGCCAAAATATACATATTTTGGCCCTTCAAACTATATTTGTTAGTCATTTATTTTGGTTAATTGATTTTTATTTTGTTCTTTTGTTGTTTATAGGTTGTTCGAGCCCGTTGTCTGAGACTTTGGATAAAAAGAAGATTTTAAAGAAGTTTGGGGTTAAAATGCAAAATGATCCAAAATCGAGTGGTTCATTTATTATTTCCTGAAGTTCAAGGGCCTCTCGCCTCTGCGTGATTAAGATTTTCAATTCCTATATAAACACTTTACCCAATTGACTTTAGGTTGTTCTGGCACCTGCCGTGAAAAAGGAAAAGAAAAAGAAAAGGACGGGGGCTGCCGAGCCGAGTTTGGTTCTGAATTTCTTTTTCCTTTCAATTTTTGTTAGAAGTTTTGTTTAATTACTCTTACTTCGGTAACTAGTTTTAATTTCTGTTTTTAATTAAAGTTGTTCGTTTATTTTTGTTTGATTTGGATCTCTTATTTATTGTTCATCTCAAGTAATAGAAGCATGTTTCTAGTTAGAGTTTCTTGTGTTTCTTGTTCAATGCATAGTGAGTAGTCGTATAAGTAGGGTCGCGGGATGATTAGCACATCGTGGCTAGTTCGGGTACTACTCTTATTTTCAAACAATGAATCAGACAATTTTAGATTGATAAAATACTTCCCGCAGATGAACCCAGGCATTGTCGGAGCCCATGTGAACGGGAGAATGGGGGTCCAAAATTCATTCTCCGCTGCGCATGGGTAAACGACGATCATGAGGTTTTGCATCTTGCGGGGTATCTTTTCCAAATTAAAGTTGAATGTTTTTAAGAACACCGAATGGAGAAGGTTAATCCGAACTGGTTACGAGTGCTACGAATCCTACGACCAGACCTTCTTTTAATTATCTGAAAAGTTCAATTATTTCGTAAGTTTAGTTAATCTCAATCAAAACGACAAAGGATGGCTACCTAAGAGCCTATTTTTAATATTACAACTCGAGGTTCCACACCACACACTTCACCGTCCTTAGTGGATTCGACTCCGGTCTTACCGGGTATTGTGCTATATCGGTCTCAGCTCTACGCTTGGGGCAACCCATTATTTTAGGTTTAGAAATCGGTCAAGCATTTTTGGCGCCGTTGCTGGGGACGGTAACGTGTGTTAAGAATTCGGGTAGTTATTTTTTTATTTGTTTTCTTTTTAGTTTTTTATTTAATTTATTATTATTGTTGAAAAGAAGAAAAAAAATGGCCTATTTTGCAATGTGGTATGGAGGTTATGCAAACCAATTTGATTGTTCAGTGTCACTTTCTGTATTTTATGATTTGACCTCAGAAAATCATTTTTCGCATATTCATGACCTTGAGAAAACTTTTGGTAGAGATGAATTGGCTCTCTTACATGTATTTTCAGCATCTTTGCATGATAGTGCTTTAGATTGGTTTAATTTTTTGAGTCCAAGATTGACATGGGGTGAGATTGTAATACAATTTTTCAATCATTTCAATCACTTATATGAGACTCATATGCTTTTACAAGAACTATCAGATTTCTCTCAACATGATGATGAGTTTTTGTCACAGTGTTGGGAGTGATTTAAATTTGTTGTATTCTCTTGGTCGAGTTTTAATTATGAGCTTCGCAGTCTTCTGGTTATCTTTTTGCCGTGGTTTAAACTTTAAGCTATGCGAGGTGGATTTTAGGTCCACTGACGAATTCCTGGATAAAACCCCTGAAGACGCTTGGGATTTCTTAGATGAATTAACCCAAAAGCTCCAATTTATGAGTTGACTGAAAGTTCTGAGGATGCCAGTTCTGATGAGAGGGAAAAAGAGGAAATAAAGCCACCTTATTTTGATCAATTAGCTGATCCTCTTTCTTGCAATCAAGTTGAAAATTTTCAAATGATTAATTCTTGTGTATTGGAAGATGAAATAGCAGAGTCACTTGTAACTAACGAAATAGTTAGTTCACTTGAAGTGCAACAACATTCTAGTACACTTGAGATGGATTTTCATGACGCGACTCCTGAGGAGTCATCGCCAATAATTGTGCAAAGTCCACTTGTTCTTGATGATCAAATACCCCCAGCCATAGATATTGATGTCATCACTCCTATTGAGCATCCACCATTGCAAGAGATTATCACGTTAGAACAAATTGACTTTCTTGGTGTTGATAATTTTAATATGGTTTACCATCCATTTTTTCTGATACTCATCAACAACTTGAAAATTAATTTGGTTCGGAATATGCAATTGGTGGAATTCAAATTTCAAACGCGACTAAGGCAATTAAGATATTCTAAGTATTTAGTTTTGTGGCATGGTCGCATACAATTTTTAACGGAGTGCTTGAAGTGGGTTGAGATATTGATTTTGATTGCTCTTCGTAGTGTGATGAATGATTGGATTTCACATGATGGGAGTGAATGTGATTATATATATATTTTTTCTCTTTTCTCTTTCTTAGATTAGCTACTTTTATTTTATTTTATTTTATTTTTGTGAGGACTAACATTGCAGGATGTTTCGTTCAAGTTGGGGGGTCTTCTTCCCACTATGTTATTTCTTGCGTAGTTCTTCGTTCCGAGGTGATACCTTTTCCTTCTTTTTTTTTATGTCCTATATTTTTATTCTTTTGTATTCAATGAGGACATCGAATGGTTTAAGTTGGGGGGAGGGATTACTTTGGTAAGTTTTTTACTCTTAGAGTCTTAAAATTCAAAAAAAAAAAAAAGAAAAATTTTCATTTCGCATGCGATTTAGTACTTGTTGTGATTATTTGTTGGATAATTGAGTTGAGGTGTATTGCCTACCATAGTGATATGTGTTTTTGGCTTGGTAGTTCTACTTGCTAGCTTGTCTTAAGAAGTTGATCATGGCACTCTTATATAGCACTATTGCACATCACTTTTATTTGGGCCTTGACCGCTTGTGAGCCGTGACTTGACCAATTTTGATGGCTGAATTAGTGGAGACTTATGCCCTAGTGAGCTTTTGTGCCTTATCTTTTTTTTTGGAGTGGTGTCACTTCAACTCTTAGTTTGTCATGGAAATAATCTATTTGTTGTGGTCTCATTATTCTTCATTGTTGAGTGTTGGAACTTGAATGCATAACAATATCCCTTGGGTTTTGGTTCGTCACGTGGATGTTACACCCCTCGGAGAGGATTATAGGCATTTTCTTGATTTTGGGCCAATTCGTTTCTTTGTTTTCACATTTATCCTTTGCGAGCCACTTTGAGCCTTATATTTAGCCTTTTCTTGGTTAGCTCCACCTTCCATATTGTTTTGAAGAAAGACAAAAATATAAAGGTGTAATTTTTGGATGGATTGTGAACTTTTGTGCTTGAATTGGTGGTGCCCCTTAGAAAAAAAAAAACAAAATAGAAAAAAAAAACAAAAGAAAGAGAAAAATAAAAGGGGCGCCGATGTAGATGAAAAAGAGGAATCGTGCTTTCTTATTGAAAAATGTCAAAATGTTAGAAGGAGAGATAATGTGGAGTTAAAAAGAGCGAAAAAAATGGGCACACATTGTTAAATTAGCCCCAAATTGTTTGTCTATTCTCAGACATGTGATGTTTTACCCCAGCCTTTACACACTTTCAATTACTCAACGTTACAACCAAAATTAAAGTCCTATTTGATCCTAGGGGTGATGGGAAGTGGATTGATAGATGTGAGAGAGGGTTCCAATACTTGGTATTCTATTCATGAGACCGTGTGTTCACCATACAAAGCGTTCTTTTCATGTCATAGTATGCGAGTGTTTTGATTTCATTTATATAACTTCTAACTGTACACTTGAGAGTTCATACTATGCACCTTATTTCGAGTGATTTTAGTTGTGAGTGCATGACACTGTGAGGATTGAAGTCGAGACTCGGTCCAGAGAGAACGATTAGTCATTGCACACTTTTGGTTGAGGCCCATGTCACACACATATGCTAAGCCTAGGCGCCATGGTTTATTTCTTGACTTGATAGTGTTTGAAACTATTTGTGCATTCTTTATTTTTGTGGTAGCTGCACATTCTTTACTTGATGGATCAATGAGTTGTATGACAAGTTTTGGATTACATGTAAAAAGGTTCAATGTGTTTTGTGGGTAATCACTGTTGAAAACCCTCACAAGACTTCACTCGTCCTACCGGGGCTGCCCGGGGGTTTAAAAAAAATATCCATTTTAATTAGTTGCATTTGTTTTGGTTTGCTAGGGACTAGCAAAGTGTTAGTTGGGGGGTGTGATAAGTGCCAAAATATACATATTTTGGCCCTCCAAACTATATTTGTTAGTCATTTATTTTGGGTAATTGATTTTTATTTTGTTCTTTTGTTGTTTATAGGTTGTTCGAGCCCGTTGTCTGAGACTTTGGATAAAAAGAAAATTTTAAAGAAATTTGGGGTTTAAAATGCGAAATGATCCAAAATTGAGTGGTTCATTTATTATTTCCTGAAGTTCAAAGGCATTTGTGTGATTAAGATTTTCAATTCCTATATAAACACTTCACCCAATTGACTTTAGGTTGTTCTGGCACCTGCCGTGGAAAAGGAAAAGAAAAGGACGGGGGCTACCGAGCCGAGTTTGGTTCTGAATTTCTTTCTCCTTTCAATTTTTATTAGAAGTTTTGTTCAATTACTCTTACTTCGGTAACTAGTTTTAATTTCTGTTTTTAATTAAAGTTGTTCGTTTATTTTTGTTTGATTTGGATCTCTTATTTATTGTTCATCTCAAGTAATAGAAGCATGTTTCAAGTTAGGGTTTCTTGTGTTTCTTATTCAATGCACAGTGAGTAGTCGTATAAGTAGAGTCGCGGGGTGATTAGCACATCGTGGCTAGTTCGGGTACTACTCTTATTTTCAAACAATGAATCAGACAATTTTAAATTGGTAAAATACTTCCTGCAGACGAACCCAGGCATTGTCGGAGCCCATGTGAATGAGAGTATTCCAACCTCATATTGTAGAAAAGCCTGATTCATATCATTTCTCCCCAAACTTAATTATCCATAATATTTTTAAAACTTTGAGCATTTTACGAGATGTCCTCCAAAATTTGAGTTATTATTTCTCTTAGGCTCTGTTTGTTTTGACGTAAAATATTTTACAATGAAAAATATTTTTCCTGTAAAATGATTTTGCTGGAATGATTTTTGTTATTTTTGTTTTCCGGTGTTTGGTTGACATTTGAAAAATACTTTTCATGACAAAAAATTGAATCACTTTAAACTCCAAAAAGGCCGTTCTCAATTTCCTCGTGAACGTTCATAAAAATATGGGACCGGTTCCGTGGACAAAACAAATAATACAACTTTTGATACAAATCTTGTGTGGGACGCATTTTGAAGTTTCTCGTGCCGGTCAACTTGTTTAAAACATGTTTTTAAGATCTTTGTCCCTACTTTTGACAGGATAAAATTGAACGAATCAATCAAGTTATGATTATTAAAAACATAATTTGAAACAAATCAAACATCTCCGATTATTAGCGTGCGGCTCCAAAAAACATTTGTGTCAAGTTTTGGGTTAAAAACTGTGCTGATTATTCACGTAACTTGCTTGTGTTTTCCAAATGAGTTTGGTTCATTCTCTCTCTCTCTCTCGAGTAAAATTAATGCTGTAGATGCGAGCGTGAAGCACCGGCACCAAAGCTCTGAACAGATTTCCAAAAACGACTTGCGGGAATTTCGGGGGTAAAATGGGTAAAATATTTTGCACTGAATGGGGTAAAACATTTTACACAAAAACTGTTTTGCATGATGTGTATCCAACCAAACAACGTAAAATAGGTAAAATATTTTACTTCGGAACAAACGGAGCCTTAGTTTTATTAAATATATGTACTCTTGATGTAGTTGAAGGTTTTATCAAATGATATACAATTCGTAAAATTACGTTTTAAAAGTTTTGTTTATTTTGCAACTTTAAATTTCAAAATGAGTAGATACGAGGCATTATTATATTTGAGAGTGTGGAGGAATCGCATGTTTTGACTGTTAAAAGAGACTTTAATAATAAAGTCTCAATAGAAAAGATCACATGATTAATTTCATTATTTATCCTTTAAATTTATTGACACAAAATCAAAGTAATTAAAATTACACGTCTTCTTCGCGGTGGACTATTATAGGAATGGAATCTATATCTATATCTGTACTATATACTATAGAAATGCAATCACCTAAAATAAAAGAAAGCTCCCTCCTTAACTCTCTCTCCTATATAGAATTCCTCAATTTTTTATTTATTATTCTACATTGTTACGCAAGATAAAATATATACTCCATTTTGTTTTTCTAAAAAAAGAAACCAAGTTCAATCATTAACATAACAAGTATACTTTATTTTGCATAACACCTGCATCTTCTTTCGTTTTATCTTGGGCTTTTTATTGTTTTGTAATTTTGTCCAATATTTTGGCGAGAAGATAAAATAAATTTTAAGAATCGTACATCTCAACCCAGTAATACACAAGACAATAGTAAAAAAAAGTTATTGTTGAAGTTACGGGCAAGAAGCTGGTGAGTATATAAAAAATAAGTCCATAATCAAATAGACTACAGCACCAAATGGGAGTATCTATCTCTACGAGACATACATTCAACTAGATTAATTAAAGCACCAGATATATTAAAGTTTAAGACAAGGATTGGGAAGATTGGGAAATTTTTTGGATTGAAGTATAAATTAGCACCGTCAAGATTACACGACAAAAAGAGGACAACAATACAGATTTAGTATTTCCCCACTGTTCCTCATCCCCAGTAACATTCTTCACCGCACGGAGACAAAAGCAAGATTTGCCTAACCCAGAAGAGAGTACAGTAATCGATTCATTGCCAAATCGATCGATCGATCCGTTGGATCCAGCAGCCACATCTTCTTCTTCAATACAAACTACAAAGAGTGATACATTACGTTAGATACAGAGAGAGAGAGAGAGAGAGAGAGAGAGACATCTTCTTCTTCAATACAAACTACAAAGAGTGATACATTACGTTAGATACAGAGAGAGAGAGAGAGAGAGAGAGAGAGAGAGAGAGAGAGAGAGAGAGAGAGAGAGAGAGAGCCGGAGAGGATGGGATGGAGACGAGGTTGAGGAAAGAGGCAGAGGAAGAAGATGGCGAGGGCAGAGTGGGGGTATTATGGAAGAAACAAATGGTGTTCGTACAAGCGGACCACTCTCCTCATATGCTCAATCAATATTGTCATTGGTCTCTTTGTTTTTCACTCCTTGTACACTTCGCTTTACATCTATTCGTTAGAGGATTCACAAACTGGTGAGTTCTTCGTTTCGATCCCCACTCTTGTTTTTGATTTGGGTTTTCTTGAATGCAGTGAGTTTGATGTTAATAGAAAGAACACCCATTTGCTGATTGGGTGGTTTATGTGGATACAAGGGCGCGTTTCCGCTAATTTTTTTTTTTTTTTTGTCTTCAGGCTAATAACAACAGTCAAGTTGTTTCCGCTCTAAATTGTAGATTTTTAGTTGATGTATGTGAGGAGAATGACTAGCCTAGGAATCCATGAGAACATGGGTTTTAGTCTATTTAGTTTAGCGGAAACGCATTCTCCAGTTGCCATGTGTTTGTTTCCCACACCCTTGTTTTTGCCATGGGTTTTTGTCAAATCTGGTAAATTTGATGTTTTTATGAAAAACTCATATGGTAATTGGGGTTTTTTATTGATACCCAGTTGCCATTTGGTTGTTTGTTTGTTTCCCCATTTGTCAAATGTAGTAAATTTGATGTTTTTATGAAGAACCCATTTCGTAATTAGGTTTTTTTTGTTGATTACACAGTTTCTATTTGTGTTGTTCGTTCCCAATTTTGATTAATGATGGAGGTTTTTGGTGCACAGTTGTAAAATACACCCCAGATCAGATTAGGAAAATGGAAGAGTCGATTCGAATACGAAAAGCAGCTGAACCTGTAGAGCTTATTAAATCGGTAAGACGCGACTCTAGATTTTTGGGATTTGCAGTGATTGTTCTGTGTATTGATATTGCTGACGTAGTAAATGATTTAGCAAGTGTAATGAGGGGCTTTTTGATGTGGTGGAAAGGTAAAAGAAATCAAGAAGGAATTTTTAAGGGAAGAAAGCAGACTAGAATTGCCAAAGCAATTGAAACAGAAGATAATGGATGAAATACTTGAGAGGTTGAGGAGATTGAGTGCTGATGCCAATTTGACTGAGCAGCGAGGTCTGTGCATCTTACTTCACTGAATACCTTTGTCTATGCTGTTTCTTAGTGTTAATCCATACTTCGTAGTGTATTCTCTACCCCGATACATCGTTTGTAACTTGGTTTCATTGTAGTTCATCATTTTTTGCTACTTTAATTCTGCTTAGACAGCTGCATATGGAACAAATGTTAGTAACTTAGTATGGCAAACTTCTAACACTTCCTGTTTTAAGGAAATCAACTCTGGTGATGGAAGTTTAGTGGGGAGTGGGGATCAGGGCCACCGTTGTTTCAATCTTCTTGCTAAATGGCATTTACACACTAAACTTAAACATGATGCAAAAAGAAAAAGTTGAAATACTACAAGCACCAGGTGCAACTCGGGCTTTTTCAGTTTTAATGTTCTTGTCCCAATCCCCTTTCTATGTCCAATTTTGAGCCTATACTGAGTACGCTTTAGTTCGATAAGAAACATTCTGTTTCCCAATTTAGCATGAGTTTGGATTGGGTGAATGGGTGGTATGAAATTTGTATAAGTGCAAGTTCCTCTCAATTTGCGAGTCAGGAGTGCAGATGGTTGATTTCAATAGTAACAACTCTATGCCCACTCAACGTAATAGGAATGTCTTGCTGTATATGGCATTTAGTCTAAACATAGATCGAACACATTTAGATATCCACGCACCCAATTTCTTGAACCTAGCAGTCATCACATGAATACCATTGGGCATTCACATTAAAGAGATGAACACAAGCATTTATAGTGGTTGTACACCCACACCTTGCCTACATCCTCTGACCGCTCCTCTTCAACCTCCCTGGTTGATTGATGCAATCCACGAATGAAGGGTTTTTACTGAACACCCAAGTTATTTAGGAAGGGGAAGTCACCTTGACCTAATGTCTCCTCGAAAGGACAGCCACTAGGATTTGTGAAGGTTTCTCCCAGGCTAACCTATAATGAGTCACTATTGACCTAATGTCTCCTCAAAAGGACAACCATTAGGATTTGTGAAGGTTTCTCCTAGGCTAACCTACAATGGGTAAACCACCTACTGCCTCGTTCACAAGGACAATTATAGGTTTCGTAAAGGTTTCTGCCAAGCTAATCTACAACTTATAAACTACTTAATGTCTCATTCAAACTAACAACAGTTGGATGTTTGTCAAGCTTTCTATCAATCTAATCTGCAGTTTAATAATTGGTTTCAACCATTTTGGATTACCAACAATCAACCCGAAGGCACGGCCACATAAGGGGTTTACTCACAAAGTGTTTCACTAAGGCATCTTTAACCACTCAACTGTGCTGGCAACGGATTTTTACAAGTCTAGCTCTTAACCTTCCCAACCACTTTTAACTACTAATGGTTTTTCGCAAGGCTCACCTTTAAACCTTTATATGACCTGCAACTCTAATTGGTTTTCACAATGCTTATCCTTAGCCTTTCTATGATACAAATGCGGTACAAATCTGTATGATGATGCAAAGTCTTCGGCACAGTACTAAAAAGAACTTGCACCACTTTTTGAAGCCCCCCAAATTGCCCAAAGATTGGTTTGTACGATCCTCAAAATCAAAGCATCTGATGATGGTGAGAACGTGAAGTTAAATCAGTCAAGATGTGTCTACCAATATGTATGTCAGTAGTTGGGCCTAAAACCATCATCTTCTAACAGGAGCCGCAAAGTCATTTCCAACAGCTAGTGTAATGTCCCTTTGTCCGCGACTCATTGGCAGACCAACCTTATAATCTTGGCCGACCTGGATGAGGCTCCCATGCTTTCGAGGACACTCTGGTTCGCTGAACTTTCTACCAGCAACACATGGTCAACGTCAATGTGCCGTTATTCGTTCGGACTCCAAATTGGGCAACATTAGTGCCGAAAATGAAGTTCTTGGAAGTTTCATATGAAATTGGTCTCTTTCTTAGAGTCCAAATTGATCGTAAGTTACGGTCTTTCAAAAGGAAATAGGTCATATTAAGTTTTGGCCTTTCGGAGGGAAATAGGTCATATTCAATTAGCCAAAATGGTCGATCAATGTTGCGCTTAAATGCCATTGACGAGGCTAGATCTCTTCCAAGGTCTAAGGTCTTGGTCCTAGGTGACTTTACCTAAGAGATATTGGTCTTCTTGCTCCTTCATCCTTGATGCTTCAAACCTGCCTTTGTTCCTGAATGAGGAATCACCAAATCACAAAGTTCAATTTTGAATCTTGAACTCTTCAATGAACTTGGAGGTTGCTTTTATTTGGAGGTTGCATATTGGTTCCCTGCCCATTTCCCACGAGGATTTACCTAAAGAACCCACATAAAAGGTTCATGCATGAGATTGACAAACCTTACAATTTGTACCACGAACATGTTGAAGTGTTAAACTAGTCAAGTGCCTATGATCTTATTTGAAATGCCAAGTACGAACCAATGCATGTTGTTCTAATGTTAAGCATGTGGCAGGAATCCATCCAGTTGATGTGTGAAATAATGCAGTTTGATTCGTTTCCAAAATAGGACAACATACTATTTCTTAAAGGTTTACTTGATTTTGATAGAAAACAAGCTTCTTTTAGGAGCCGTTTCAGAATTGGATGAGCTATCCCCGAAACACAGGAAACCTTTTTCCTAAGGTTTAAAAGTTATGGATACAGGATATGTACAACATGCTACGGATGCAGTGACACTATAGTGTAAAAAATCATGACAAGTAGGTTAGATGAGAGTGGACAAATATATGTTCCATTCCATTCACGTACGTTTAGATAAAAATGAAGTTTTCAGTTTTACTATATGTATCATTGCGTATTTACACTCCTGTAGAAAAATGATAAAAGAGATGCATATGGGTATGAGTCAAGGACTCAAGGGGCAATCACTTGGTTTAAATAAATCAAAAGCTAGGTGCACTGCACACATGGTCCTACCCTTTGTCACCAGTTTTACTTAAATGCTTGTCTTGACAATGGTCTTTCGTTTGCTCTCAATTTGCCAGTCTTCCTGATTTTGGAAGTATATAAAAGTTTCTTACTTTGAAGCCAGTAAGATGTTTTTCGTCTGCTCTAGTTACGTTGATTTCTTCCACGTGTATGACGAGAAATGATGTTTGTCCAGAAGAAAAGTGAGATTGAAATTTGTTAAAACCATGGAAACACACATAAGGCTTGCCTTGTTTGGCAGCACTCATTTTCATTAGCACCTTTCTTTCCATAGAGGCTCAGCTCGCTAACAGGCCTGCCGGGGATCAAACAGCTGATGCTTTTACCAACCATATTGATCTATGAGCTACACCATTTTTTTTTCCGGTGTGTACACGGGTTCTGTCCTCCTTGACACTTGTTATCTTCTAAGGAAGTATACCAGGATTGTTTTCCCTTGGAATTTTCCAAGAAAGCTATGTTTGTTGCATTCTAGGATGCAGTGATTGACTTTAAAGCTCAAGGGCGCTGTTTTCTCTTTCATTTGTCCTTGTTTGATATTTTTACCTGCACTATCTTTTGTGTTAACCTTGTGATGAATATTTCAATGATGTTCTGATAATTTTCTTTCCCCCCATGTCAAACTTTATTTTTTGCCTGTTAGTAGTAAACACTCAACAGAACGAGGCAGAGAACTTTATTAACTAAGACAAAATAATCCATAAGTTGGAATAGTTACCACATGGTCATGCAGAAAACATTGGAGAACTTGACTTTGATCCCAATACTATCAAATCTATTTGGCGTACTTGGGTTAGTGTAAGGATCCCATGTGAATGAGAATCGAGGTTCGTCGACTCCTTTCTCTCGTTCTTTGTCCTTTTTCCCATCTTGTTCCTCATAACCAATCCCTCATTCCTATTCACTCTATTATTTACCACCGATATCTCTTTCACAGTCTGGTGATATATCTCAAGTTTCATTTACATCAGGATAGACCACTAATTTGCACCCTACTTGCAGCAGCCTTCCATAGTTCTGTTAGGGCTCTAAATTCTGCAACAGGTACACGACATTCGAAATCACCGTTTCTCTTGAATAAGTATGACATATATATATATATAACCTTCAAATAGAGGCATTTAGGGAGTCCCAAATGGATTTTACATGAGTTGAGACTCACCTTTAGACCAAATCCTTTCCCCCCACTAGGAGGGTATCCTCCCACATGTTTACGTCCACTGAAAACTGAGAGATCTAGTTGTTCTGTCTTAGGTGTGTCTTCCACCACCACGGAAACATTTACATCCCTGTTAACAACATTGCTACACAATTCAAACCCTCTTCTAATGCTGGAATTCCTTCGGAAACCTGGACATCGATCTCTTTAGCTTCTATTTCTTTCATTGTATCTGTTACTTAGCTACTTCCAGTGCAATCTTGAAGACTTGAATATCCTGTTCTTTTGTGCCAGTGTAGAATTTTCTGCTACTCCAAAATGGTCTGTGCATGACACGACGTCTCCTATTTTCCCTTATATCTGCTTGTTATTTATTTCTATGAACAGAAGCAGTTGAAAGATGGCGCAAGGAAAAGCTAAAAGAAGCAACTCAAGTAACTCTTACGAGGACCTTGAATTCAACTGTTCTGCCAGGGGAAGCTGGTAGAATTTCCTCCCCCATTGTACTTATGTTTTGCAAGTTGTTTTTTCCTTTTTCGGGTCTGACGACTATTTTACCTGTTGGAAATTTAGTTCCACGTCACTTTTGATTAGATTTATCTAGAGGAATCATTTTTACTTCAAATTGCAAACTGAATGCTTGTAGGGGTGCTTGCAAGAGCTTTGGAGTCTGGTTGGAGTCAGCTGTCAGAAGATATTGGTCTTTGGATACCAGTCGAAATCCATAACAAGGAACATGATGACAAGCCAGAGGGCGCAGAAGACGAAGGTAACGCTAAACCAGCAATTGTTTTCCAGCCTAAAATTCACTCCTATCTGCAACTGTCTCTTGACTGAAGATAACCGAAGCTGTTCTTTCTGTTTATTTTTATCTGTATGCAAAAGGAGAAAAAAATTTCTCTTTTTTATCATCAATTTCAGATTTATTTAGTAGTCTGGAGAATTGACCTTCTGATTGAAATCACAGGTGCTTACATGCCTTTGTTTTTAAGACCTCCCTCTTATACCCCGCATGTTTAGAGGGGAATACTGAGCTATATATGTTCTTTCCCAGATGAAGAAATTTTACCTGGCAGACAAGTTCCTCCTGAATGCCATGCCAAGCCTCATTCAGATTATGATGGTATTGCTGTCAGATGGGGTCTTACTCACCATAGAGAAAGTGCGGCTGACTGTTGTCAGGCCTGTTTGGATCATGCCAGAAATGCCAAACCAGGTGAAAACAAATGCAATATATGGGTTTATTGCCCATCAGAGACCGGTTGCTATTCCCCGGATATCTATGAGCACAAACATACGGAGTGCTGGCTCAAATATGTAAGCTTTGGTTATCTTCTTATGGAGTTACTCTCTCATTTTTCACTTTCATTGACAAAGATGCAACAGGGTTTAAGCTCAAAAGGAATACATGCTCGAAAAAACAGAAAATCAGAACAATTGTAATAACTCTAGCTTTCCAAAGAACCTAGCAGAAATCTCGGAACAACTCTTATAACTCTAACAACTGTAATAATACCCTGTCTTGCAGTTTAACCACGAAATCTCGGAATTTTGACCTCTCTGATATTCTTGCTCTGATACTATAATGCAGGCAGAAAAACCCCGATTGAATTTCAAGGACAGGTATCCTGAATGGTATAGGGACTCCCACCCAAATGCGCCGGTAATTGTTCCGTGGGTCTCTGGTGTTGTTGGTGCATAATTGGATATTTTTTTTCTTCAAGAAATGGCAGCAAATCTGAAGACTTAAACAGGGTTACTAACTGTGAACCATATTGCGAACACTTCACAGTACCCACTTCAAGCTCGATGTAGTGTAGTCACTAGACTCACCGTTTTGTATTTTTCTTTTCCCCTTGCACTCCTACATGGTGGTTGAACTTTTTTGCTGTTTGGTTGGGGTCGGGGATTTGGTGATTTATTTTGCAACATGGGATTGTGCCGCCGATGCTTTGAAGATCTAGTGCTAAAGAGAGCAAAGGGGCTTTAAAATCGTCAAATGTGCACTTGGTTGTCCCTGTATGTAATATGAGAAAGTTGTTTCAACATTTGGCAATGTAAACTAATAATCAGATTTTTTTTATTAATCGACTCAACAAGTAATTACATGGTTATGGCTAATTATTTCAGATACGTAATATAAGAGCGTAGGGTTTGTATCCCCCAAACAATGGGGTGGGTTTTTAATTGGAATGTCAAGGTGTGTGTAAGCTGGCCGTAACATTTGTTTGTTATTAAGATTATAAAACATTGGGTGCTGGTTAGCGTAATGTAAACCAGCCTCTAGTATATTTTTCTCAGACTTGTGGTACACAAGAGCTCCATGCACAGGTATGATTTTTCATAAGCATACGGCTGTTGCCAACAAAGGGGAGGAAGCTATTCCATAGTCTGAAAATAGATTAAAGGGCAAAATCCA
Organism: Rhododendron vialii; assembly: GCF_030253575.1. Taxonomy (NCBI): domain Eukaryota; kingdom Viridiplantae; phylum Streptophyta; class Magnoliopsida; order Ericales; family Ericaceae; genus Rhododendron; species Rhododendron vialii. The sequence goes on along the minus strand of NC_080562.1, from coordinate 5,801,001 downwards.
CTCTGACCCCTGTGGTTTGGAAGAATTATGGATTTAATTCTGTCTATTTTAACGAAGGTGTATCTCGCATGTCTCTTGAATCTAACAAAAATCTAATCAGAACTGTTCGTAATGTATTCTAATCAAAGAATAAAATATTTCTGTGAAAAATCAACTCAATTAGACATCAATAACTTAGTGATCGAATTGTTGTTAGGTGCATAATACAGTATATATAGAGAGCCTGAACCGATTATGTTTGTAAGTTTAGAACTAATATAATAGTAGAATTGTAACCAAATCAAATTTAGGATTGGTTCACCGGTTGTCTTGTACAGCCTACCCCAATATTTCTATGCCAAATACAGTAAATCACACCTAAACGAAATTGTTAGGATCTTGAAAAAGTTTCTTCAAAAATGTTCGAAAAAATGAAATTAATGATCACTTTAATGAGTAGGACCCAAATATCAAAGTGAATTTGAACTATTAATTTCTCTTTCCCGGACATTTCCGGAGATACTTTTCATGTTCCCTTAACATTGCTCTGACTTTAAATAATTTGCCTGAGTAAATAATAAGTATAGCCAATTTTTGCGGTAAGTATTATTGCGATTTTTTTTTCAAGAAAATCACAAAACCACATTATTTTTAGCAAATTCAAATTACATTTTGTGAGTAGTTTTCATTTAAAGACTGTGGTTTACCTATTTTTCAATATGATGTTTCATATTTAATGAGAGCATCATGTTCCCGTACCATTTGGTAGCATGATAGAAGTTTTGCCTAGAAAAGAGCGAAGAATTTGAAATAAGATACGAACTGGGGCGAAAGAGCAAAACATGAAAAATCGAAGGTCGTGGGCTTTAATAATCGGCGAGCAGCACCCCCACGGATACACATCTGGGAAAGACGATCTAGACACACACAGAGAGAGAGAGAGAGAGAGAGAGAGAGGATCCCAGACGATCTAGACAGAGAGAGGAAAATCAAATCCAATCAAATCAACGAGGACGAAGACGTTGCATTTTCATATTCTTTTTTGCTAACTAGTTCCTCTTCCAATTTGATTAATCAAGGTATGCCTTCTTTCACGTCTTCTTCGACTCACACGACCCACATGGATTTGTATATGAATCGGTTTAGGGTTACATTACTGTAGAATTGGTTTTCTTGATTTGGGATCTGTTTCTATTCTTATACTTACTGATATGAAGTAGGTTTCCGAACCCAATTGGGTGTGAGAAAGAAAAGTGGACCAATAAAAACTCGGCCTTTTTTTCTTCTTCTTTCGATCCTCGTCATTTCTCACCGTTTCTCGCCTCTTTTTAGCTATCCAAACAATAAGTGATTTGGTTCTCCTTTCTTTACTTCTCCCGCCATTTCTGAAAAGGCGAAGAGGCTGTAAATGTGGGGGGTGAGGGGGGGAAGAAGGAAAAACTGAATTAATTATGAAAATTGCAGAAAAAGTTGAGGCAGTTGTATAGGGTTTGGGCATGAACAATTCGTTGCATAGCTTAACAAAGTGGGGAATCCAAATTGGTGTTTTCTCTGTTTTAATCATGTGCAAAATATCTTGAATCAGTCTTCTTTTAGGCATTGAATTTGGTTTGGGTGTTCTTTAGATTTTCTCTAACCATTTTAGTTACTAGTTGATGCTGTTTTCTGTTCGTTGACGTGTGTCTGTTGGTGGTTGCTTTTGATGAACGATTTTTAGCGATCTCTGGGGACTGTTTACAAAATGCATTTGAGTCTAGAATTTGTTTCTCCGTTTGGAGTAACGAAACAGCAGAAAGCATCTTTTGGTTTTAGCTACAATGGAAAACAGAAAGGAAGAAGAGAATACTGTTATCAAAATGAGATAAATTATTGTTTTAGATGTCATTTCTGCTACTATTTCCCTTGATTTTTGATAATTTTAGAGAGGTTCGGTTTAGTATTGAACTAGGATAAAAAATACTCCCAAGGAAAGAACAGGTCTCCATTTCATTGTACTTTCCTTGTGCTTTCCCCGCCTATTCCCAGCACCCTAGAAAGCAATTGCTTCTGTTCATTCTTTGAGTAAAAATGCTTCCTTCAGGACATTATTGAACTGCCTTGTGATTTGAATTTCCTCCATTTCTTGCCTTGAAATAATGTTCTCACGAGTTCAATGTTTACGTTCTAGTCATTCTAGTGTAGTTCCTTCATGCAAATCTGATTCAAATCTATATGCAAAATATTGTGTATTTGCAGTTGAAGCGATTGGATGCAAGCAACTTCCGCTTATCAACCATGCTTTCAGACAACAATTTGGTCCATAAAACCCTCTATGACATTCTAGGTGTGAGGGAAGATGCAAACTATGAAGAAATCCGTACAAGCTATCGGTCTGCCATCCTTGATTCCCACCCGGATAAAATGCAAAAGGCTTCCAAAACTTATATTCCAGATCATGAGTTGGAAAACAGATTTCTAGAGGTGCAGAGGGCTTGGGAAGTCCTCAGCCACCCAAAGTCACGTGCCTCTTATGATAGTGACCTACGCGTGCTGAGACGAGAAGAATTTGTTGTTGCAGAAGATGTTGGTTTAGAGGATCTGATGGTTCAGAGTAAAGGTGAAGTCTTGGAGCTCTTTTACCAGTGTCGATGCAGTGACTACTTCTCTATCGATTCTCTTGAGTTGGAGGAGATGGGTTATCGTTTGTTGAGGGAGGGTAGTAAGATCTCTTTACGAATGTCGGATGCTTTGTCATCGTCAGTTCTTCTTTCTTGTGGTTCTTGCTCTCTGCAAATTCGCTTGTTGATTAATGGCGAAACTACGCTTGAAACTAATGATCCTTTACAGTAGGTTGGGTCTGTTTACTTTGTTTCCTATCATCAATGATAAAACATTCTGTTGTCCTAACCTTTGAAAAGCAAAATTAGGTGTTTTAGGGCTTTGTTTTTCTGGTTGGGGAAAACCTTTGCCTAAGTATACACGTTTTTGTTGTAGCCAATTTAATGTTGTTGTGTCACTAGAGAATATTGTGTTATTTTATTTTATTTAGGAAAATGCAACTTATATTGATAAATAAACTTCATTGTTCCTATGTTTCCCTTCTTCATTAGGTGAGATCTACCCAGGTGAGATTAAACACTATTGGTTTTTTTGGACTCCGGTTTAGCAGTAATTTTACTACACTTGAACATATTTAAGGTGTTAAACCGCGCCTACAATTACTGGTTTTGTCGGGATCTGGGGATTCTGCAGGCCAATTTTCAGGTGATCAGTAGTCAGTAACCGTAACATGATAACGTAACCGTAACATGATGTTATCGTTTTTCAATAAAAATGCAAGTCAGTTACTACCAGATACAGGCCAAACTGTCAAAATTTTAACATTTTAGATAAGTAAAATGGCTGGTAAAATGTCAATAAGAAAGGTCATAGATTTAAGTCTACCTATTAAGGCCACTCAGAGTAGAGTCGAAAGACTAGCCGAGCCGTTACTTGTTCTAACGAGTTTTAAAAGTATATTCAAGTTTGTCTTGCTTAGGAGGCAAACTCAATTTAAAAAAAGAGAGAGGAGATGATTTTAAATGTGTTTTAATCAAGCTGATTACAAGCCGATCTTAAGGTGGTGTAAAGTTTTTATACATCACGTTTCGAACGAGCTGAGTAATAGCTTGTTTGAATTTAGTTTAAATGCTTAACGAGCTTTACAAAAATGTTTAAGCTTAATTTGTTTATGTAAAAATTGGTCTTCAACGGGTTTTTTCCGAGCGAACACTAGTTTGAACTCAAATAGCATGGTTCAAACTCGGATATTATGTACTGAAATTTAACAGAAAAAGGAAGCCTAAGAAAAAGTTAAAAAGGCAAACTGGTGTGCCTGTTTTCTCTTTCAATCACTGCACTGTTTTACCAATCACTCCATTGCAGCGCTTAATTTTACTGTCCCTCTCAGCAATCAATAGTTCAGATTTAAAAAAAAATCTTCCAGAAAAGAGTTGGAAGATTTTAAAAAAAAATCCGGATATTTTGGACGGAGAAATTGATAGCGGCGAGAGAGCGGTGGAGTAGACTTTCTGAATTCATGGGCCTGGGAAGAGGTTTGGTGCACCTAACAGAGAAAATAAGGCCCATGGGCCTTGTGTCGAGAATTGTATTGTAAACAACTGCAGTTCTTTCAACTGTCAAGGAACGAACGCCATTGAGCTAGAGCTACCGAAAGGTCCACTCTTCCATTTCAGGTAATCTTATCTCTACATCGTTCTTCTTCTTTACTCCCATAACCTGAGAATAAAGGATTACATAAACACAAAGATTCATGTGAAAATCTCTTTCTTTCATTGTCATTCTCTACTGGCGAATAGATTCAGGGTTTTACTTTGCTAGGGCAATTTGGCTGGGACGATTATTATATTTTTTTTTGGAGAAAGATTATAATTATTTTTGTTTGTGAGAATTGGGTTCGGCGATTTTGTACTTAAAGATGGAGTGATGAACTGGGTATTGCTTGCTTTTCTCATAAATTCATAATTTGCTCTATCAAGAAGTTAATTCTAAGCTCGATGCATTTTTCCCACTTGGGTTTTGGATTTTTATTTCTAACCGACTAGATTTCTTCTCTTCCTCTGGTAGCTCTTTTTTCTTTGTCTTTATTTGTGTGATTTTTCGGGGCGATTCTTTATGCATAAGTGAGATTGATTGAATAAAGACCGGTATTACTTTCGAGAAATTGATTTTGGTTTTGTGATTCTATCTCCAATAGTAATAACATATATTGGTTTACTTGGGCAAAAAATAAATGTTTAGTTGGCATTTCTTGAAGCAAATTCGAGTCCCGTTTTCGTGAAATGCAGTATAGCCTAGAAAATGCTTGCAAAATCTTCAGCAGTTATATTTTGCAAGAAAATGTTTTGATTTTACAGGCTTCTACTGTATGCACTATGCTATGTTTTGCACTGAATCTGGCAGGGACTGAGCTAGAGTGTTGTTAATTTATTAGGTTTGTTCTGGAGGGCAATAATTTGTTCTACAAATTCAAAAACTTGATCAACTCCGTCGCCTTTCTCTTCTATTATATTGCAAAATAGACCACCCGATGCCAAATTGTTGTGTATGTTGTAAAAAGCCTTAGTTGGATAACAAGACTATAATTGAGTTGGAAGGGTGATGGGAGAAGGAAGCCACCATTGGAGTGTTTTTGATGGGGTGAAGAATTTCCCATCAACACCTGAAGCACTTATGCCTGAGATCAACTCAGCCATTTCTGCTTATGAGTATGCACGTGCTACTGACCTTCAACAGTCTCCATCGTATCCCTCATCGAAGAATAAGAGCTCCGATACGAATTTGATGTCTCAATATGATGCCCGAATGGCTGATGAAGCTTATAAAGCAGGATTAGCATCCTTGGCATCGGGAAAGCTAGACGAAGCTCTTCACTCGTTGAATATGTCTCTCTCCAAGTGCCCACCTGCTGAGACTTCTGCTGTCACTAAGCTTCAATCTCTCATTTCCCTCACGTCTCAGCAATTACAGAAACCTCGGAAGTGACCTAATTTGTACTTTTCTACTCTTATTATCTTGCACTTCTTGTACCTCTCACTGTTTAGACCAATTTGACGCTTGTTTGACAATTGAAATCCTATTTTCGCATGTCCTAACAGTTTTTGCTTTTATCTGATTTCTTTTTTATTTTACTATTGTCCTTTGTTCTAACACCACCCCCCCCCTCGTGTTTCTCTTCACGTGAGATATTTGGCTCCCAGTTGACATGTGTGGGTTCAACGAAGTCTTAAGTAGAGAGCTGCATCATAATTTGGCAGCTTAGTCTCTATTTTTTCTGGTTTGGTCCTAGCTTTCAAGAAAAAGCAAATAAATGTTCCCAGTGGTAGGACGCACGTCCAAGCTAAATTTTGATCAGATATATAGGGCTGCATAAAGCTAAGCTCACAAGGGACAGGAAGACATGTCTAATAAAATTGTCAAATTATTAGCTTTCTAGAGCTGTAGAGAGTCATCAACATTACCCTCATGAATTGTTCCATCACATGACATCAAGCATGTATTTCTCGGTGATTAGAGATGCCATCAAGCCTCTGGCTTGAAATTGGAGCCATCGTCTTGAAAAATATACCGTCTTGGGAATCGTTCTAAAACTTCTAAGAGAAGACTTGATCTTTTCCGGTCACAAGGCAACGTCTGCATGGGCTAACCGTATCATGTTTCCTTCCTCTACCTTTGTGAATTTCTGCAGATCCTAAACTGACTTAGCTATTAGAGGGATCTCCTCTGGGAGACACGTGGATGGCTTGTTTTCACTTGACTACTATTTTATGATTCATTGGGATCCCTAAATAAATGTTCTTTTCAGCTTGTTGCTTCTCACTTGAGGGTCACCTATAGCCACTCAACTATTGAATTGAATGTCAGTTGTACTTGTTTTTGTTGATTACCTGAGATTAGAATTACACTTATTTTTTGTTCTTAATTATAATCATCTACAAGCACGGCTCTCTGAATGATTTCTTACAATCATATGCAGTCAATGGGGGATTTGATTTGATGCTTTACAGGGAATGCAGAAGAGCTCTGCTTTGATAAGATTTGGCAATATTGTGGTATCTTCTGTTTTAAGGTCAATGAGTGGATAACCCACTTTCCACATTGAATGGTAGAAAGTTGGTCAAGCTGCTGTTTTTGCGGGCATCATGAGAGCAGATGATATGCTTGTTATTGCTGTTACCTGTGCAAAAAGGCACAATATTAGATGATTCTTACTTTCCTTAATCCTCCCATGAATTGATTTTCAATTTGGTATTGTATGTTGATCTCTTCTTTTTGTACATTGCATCTCCTGTTCTCGAATCTCCCCCTCTCTGTATAACTAGTAGCATGACAACATATGATCGAAGCGAGTTCTTTTCAAATAATTTTGTAAACGTGATACGAGTTTTTCTGGTGGCATAGTGAATCTGGGATAATCTATCTTGCTCCATTCTCAATTTTTACAAGACTTCTCTTTTTCACGGAAACTGGGTGCTACAGAGAGAAACTTCTGATGAAGAATTCCATCCAGATGTTACAGCTTAGGTAGGGGCAGACCGAAGGGGGTGCCAAGCCCCTGCACAACTCCAAATACTATGTACAAATCTTTCGTCCGCCACTGAACTTGCGCAAAAGCAAGCTCCCTCTTCCTGTTGGTGGAAATTAATGAGGAGACCAGTTTGGAGGTTGGAATTCAGAAGAGGACGCCAGAGTTGGTGCATGGCTATGTATCGGGAATGGCTTGCATTTTATTACTCAATTCTTTTAGGTTAAAGCAACTTCTGTCGAGGGATTAGTCTTTTCAGGACACACGTGTGGAGTATTAGAGAAGGTTTGGTGCCATGTCTCAGTTTTACCATAACTTTGGCTTGAAGTGAAATCCCAGAAACTCCGAATATGGTACCTGACCAAGGCTTATAGCAAACAGCAAAAAAGGCATAGAGCAACACATTCAAGAGACACCGGGAAAATGACGGCTGTTGATCCACGATCGGACGGTGATCCTAAGCCCAAGTGGAAATCGAATTAATTTGTTTTCAATTTTTTTGGTAACTCAGGTGTCTAGGCTAGCTTACACGCACATTGACTAATCGTGGGGGCCCAATCCCACCACCAATTTGCGGGAGGAGTTCAAATAAAACCGGAGCAAATGCCTGTAAAAACTGGCTCCAGAAAAGTTAATAGCATCTGAGAGGTTTCGAACCCGAGATCTTAAGAGGAAACAAACTTCTAATTCTTAGGCCATGCCGCCGGGGCAACCACTTGGGAGTTTTTAAGTTAATCTGTTAATCCATATTGTCCTGTTTCTAAGAGTAGTCTTTACCCCAAAGAATTGTGAAAATACCCATGATATGGTGGAAGCTGAGAGGCCACTATCTCACTCTAAACTTCAAAATCAACATAACATCACACTTGAATTATAAATATCCACTTGTTTTTTATATGATGATAACTATCACTAGAATCATAATAAACCCATCAATAGTTTTCCACCCAATCTATCACCAGAATGACCTTCTTGAATCATGAGGATCCACCAAATCCCCCACAGAAATGCACATTTCTCACTTCAACTATCAAGGAAGCTTTTGCCAACTGCCGTAACTGCCACCGGCGGGTTCCAAAAACAGAGGATAAAGAGGATTCATCGAGCGAAATGGATGACGAGCAGGAAGTAGTTTCTGAAACCAACCAACCAACCATTTCATTCAAGTTCAAGATTAGCTTCCTTTTCAACTTGTGATTTTTTCTAGGTAATCTCACATGGGTTTTTTCGTTCTTTCAGGTAGTTGTTTCGGAGATTCGGAGCGGAGCAATGGAAGCGAAATCGAGACGTAAAGCCAGCTTGAACACCGAGAGCTTGAACTTTGTCTTCTCTCCAGAAGTAGGAGAATTATTCGGGACTCAGAAACCAGTGCAAATGAATGAGGAGAGTGAACTTGAAAGAGACGAATTCTTCTCTGTCGGCAGTTCTCTCTCCCGCTGCTCGAGCGCCAGGAGTACAGAGGCGTTTTTATCAGTCAAGACGAATTTCTCGCGGTGTTCAAGCTTGAGCGGGCTCGAACGTGGAGATTTCCGGCAGTTCGACGTCCATGGGGAGTTTTGGCATGGCCTGGATTTTCAAGACTTGCGGCGGCGCTCCATCATTCAAGAGGTCTGCCACTGCGAGGGGTGGCCGTTTGGTCTGTGCCGGAAGGCTCTGTTGCTCCCACCTCTGCCTAAATCACCGTCTGAATCATGGTCGTGGCGCAAAAAGTACTAGAAGAGCTAGTTAAGAAGCCATAGCTTCATCAGAATGTGAAATTATACAAACAGTCCGGGAGTACCGCCACGTGTTACTTCGGACCACTTTACAACCACACATTCCTATGGAGTCCGCCATTAAGTGTATAGACCCGATAGGAATGTGTGGTTAAAAAGTGATCCGGAGTACCATGTGGCGGTACTCCTGGATTATTGAATAATTACTTGATCAGAATAATGGGTTCGAAAGGTTGATAGATTGCACGACGATACGGATAGTGGTTTTCGGCTTCCTTGTTTTTATAATCTCCACTTTTTTATTTTTCTTTATTTTTCATGCGAATTTATAACATTTCAGACGCATAATTTTTCACACATCAACGCATGACGTAGTAAATTCCAGCATACAGGTCAAACAAATGAAAATAACTGCAACTATATATAAAAAAAGGGTGTGGAAATCAATTTCATATTTTCATTGCATAATAGTAATTTTTCGCCCCCGAGCTCGTCCGTCTATCAGGTGGTTTGTTTGACTCTTACCATCCCCACCCCGATCCCAATTAGAACTAGGCTAGTGCAGGATTTGCAATTTTAAAACAAAAATAGAGGTGCAAACTGAGAATGAAATCACAATATTGCATGAGAGCTCCATTTCAAGAGCAAAAACACAAAGTTTACTTTGCTAAGGCAAAATTGAGAAACACCATCCCAAGTGCTCGTTTAAACATTGTATGGTGACCAATGGGCTCCTATCCCAGTTGGTATGTGACACCCCGCTTTCCGATGGCTGGCGGTACTACAGGAAGCAGGCTCCGTCCGGACGGGAGGGGGCAAGTCATGGTTTATAAGGAAAGATCCCTCCTACTTGTACAAGGCCTTTTAAAGCCGTGAGAGCAGGCCAAAGCGAATAGGAACTTTACAGTTAAGCGTGCTCATCTTGGGGTAGTCCAGGGATGGGTGACCTATTGGGAAGTCTATGGGCTTTGGGCGTTCAAGGCAGACAATATTGTACAAAGATGAAGCGGGTCGTTACAGGTAACTCTTGTCCTCCCTGTGTGAGAGACCCTACCAATGTAGGTCAGGATTCGAGCCCCGTTATGGACGTTTAAAATTCAGGGTTATGGATAGCCTCTAAAAACCCTTGTGGACTAACATATTAACATTGTATGGTGATGCTGCATAATCCTTTTATTGACGTTTCAAATCATTCCAAATTGTTCGGTCGGAAAACAATGCCGTGATCGATCTAGAATTGAGAAAATACACAATACAGGTAATCCTTGCAACTAACATCACCTGATAGGGAAAGTAATAGTATTTGATTAGGGTTCATTACACTCTACACTACTCAGGTCAATATTTGCACTTCTCCTTCGCTTCCGATTTTGCACTATGTTTGGGTCCAGATATCTTGGACCCTGTAAGCTATCTTCTTCTCAATAAGTGCAAATGTCAGATATCTTTCAATCAAGTTAACCTACAAATGCACGATGTTACTTCGGAAGCACCATCTTTCATCAGAAGGACGATATAACACACAGACGGTACAGCCAAGGAATCCCCAACCAAACCTACTTTACATCATAAAGAAAAGGTAATCAAGACACAATTTAACCTTCATTTAATGGGAGAAACAACATTTCAAACCCCAACGTAACTGATATCCATACACGAAGTCTTTATTATTGGTTTCTCCAGAATTCACCCAAAAAAAAAAGAGAAAAGAAAAGATCAACCTGAAATTAACTCGAAACGGTAATGACAGCACGGTAAAAAGTCTGAAAGAGGAACAAACGCATCAAAGTTCCCAGTGAGAAGGGAATATATGATGACGTGATGCTTTTAGCTATCTATCCAAAGCTAAGCTCTCTGCTCAACATAGGAACCTGAAAGCCCAGAAGTACCTAGAACTGTAATCTGCAATCACAAAACGATATGAGGTCAGTAATTTTTAAACTCAATCCTTCACACCACTTTTTTTTAACTGGTGAAAGGCATGACTTCCAATGTCAAACCATGTATGCATTTATGGATCTAGATCAGTTTAATATACTGCCAAAAAAAAGAAGGGTGCAGATCAAGGGTAGTTATATATCACCACAAGGCCTTTGGCCCAACATTTTATCAGGAGTGCACTTAGGTACCAGGAGAAAGGAGATTAGTACTCTTCCACCAAGGTGCTAATCAAACTCCGCTAAAAATGGTGACTTTTGCCGATCCAAAAAAATATGAAGGGAAGTTTTTCAGCCAACCAAAAACACTAAGGGGTGGTTTCCCATAGATCGAATTACCGGAGAACTTCCTTTATTTGCCTAAACTGACCAGACTAACTCAAATCAACACTACATTATTGCATACAAGCAATTTTGTTTAGAATGCACGAGTTCAATAGAAGGCCGATCGTAGACAAAACTTAATTAGTTTCTTTTATGTTTTTTTTAATGTCTTTTCAAGAGGCACACAATGCAGCATAATATATCCCTAAGGCACCCACAACATGCACAAAAACCATCATACCTTTCCCCACTCAGAACCTATACCGGCACACCTCATCTTCAAGTGTATCATCTTCGTCCCAAGCTCAGTCTCAACTTTCTTATGCAAATAGACCTCATCTGGCCCAAAAGAATCCAAATATGCAGTGTACCTCTGATAGGCTGTACGCAACGCATTCACAAATTCCTCTGACAAGGGCTTCACATCCTACAAAAGTTTCAAAACTTTGAATCATCTGACCAAATGAACTCGAAAGGCATAAAATTATCCCATTCTTCCAATAGAACTAATGTCACCTCTCCGCCCAATCCAACACTGTCGTCAATTGCCATCCTCAGAGATACAAGCATCCCTCCAAATTCCTCAGCTGCCTCAGCTGCACGGAATACATTTGCCAAGGCCTCCTGGCCAGACTTGTCATCAGTTTTTTTCGACAAGGCCTTCTTTGCATCATGAATGACTGTATCTGGAATTTCGTCCCAACTTGCAGCCATTAAGTCCTTGAAAACCCTTAGAACATCAGGGTCCTTTACATCGGGCAAGTGGGTCACATCCTCACTGAATAAACGTGGACTTCCAATGGACATAGCGAAAGGAGGCCGGCAATCTACAAGCACAATATCACTTATTAATTTAGAGATCTGAAACTAGTATATAAGCAAAAATAAGCGAAAGAAACCTAGTCCAATGTAATGTAGTCTGGGTATCCAGAAACTGAGAGGCAGTATAGTACTGCAGAATTGGAGATGCTAAGAAATGGAATGCATCAAATTATTTTATTTGGTTTAATAAGGAACTCTCACTCAGGGCTTGTTTGTTTGACCGGATGAGTATCAGATTGGACTAAATTTCCAAGAGAACCACATATCCGGTGTTTCGTCAAAGATTTTTTTGGTTCAGATAAAAAACACATCAGATTCTATATCCCACACAGGCATATAATACCATTGGGGCGCAGTATCATAATCCCCTTACTAATAGTTTGGGCAGATAACAAATCCTACGGTATTACATATCCCTTCACTTTTTGTCCCGTCAAACAAAAAGGACTCCTATAGGGTATTAGAAATGTTTTGTACCATTGGTTCCATGATTGAAGCCCCGTGGTTAACGCTATGACACTGAAAAAATTATGTTCGCCACGTACATTACTAAGGAGAGTGGGTTTTACAGCATTGTATTGAGAACCAAAAGCTTGTTTTGGAAGTTAAAATGGGAAAACCATGAGACTTTCGTTAGGGTTTAAGAAGAATTAGACCAAAAAGACCATACTAACCAAAAGTTAAGGAGTAATTACCCAAAAAACAAAAAAACAAAAGGTTTAGGCAGTATTTTTTTGGCAAACAAAAGATAAACGATTGGATTTGATGTTCACAGAAATGTTAGTTTTGTAAATTGTGATGACCTACTGAAAAATCCAATGGAATATAGTGCTGAGTCTGCAGAAAAATCCAATGAAATATTTTGGAAACGAATTAGTCAGGAGGTAGGGTAATCCTACTTAAGTCTAAACTAAAAGCAAATAGAATGACTAATAACAGATGAAGTGCCTCACAACCACAATTTGACATTCAGTATCAGACATCTCATAAAATTTGAGCCCTAAAAGCAATTAAAATGGATTAAGCACCAGTTCAAACCAAAAATCATGAAACACACATAGCGAAGAACACGAGGATGAAGAGAGATAAAGTACCGGAAGGGAGGCGTTTGGGAGAAAGAGGAAGGGGAGGAGGAGGAGAGAGATGGAAATGGCGGCGGATGTGGTGGTGATGGTTGACGGCGGCGGAGGCAGAGGCGGAGGAGGAACAGATGGATCGGAGACAGATCGAGCGATACAACGATCTCATCGTCGCCACTTTCTCTATTTTCTCTGTGTGTCTCTCTTTCTCCTCCTCGCAGTGTCGTGTGCAAAGTGACGGCTGACCTTCGGCAATTTTACCTCACGGTTTTGTAAACGTTGCGTTGCGCCCCTTGTAAAACTAGAAGTTTCATTTTCACCCTCGGTACTTCGAATATGATGGCTACTTTACCGTCGGGGTTTTGAATTGCAGAGAGCAGTCCGTGCAAATGTGCAATAGCACCAATTGCAATCTTTTCAGGCCTCGTTTGATTGGCGGACTAAAACAGACGGAATTAACGGTTCTAAGATTATTTATGCTGGATTAATTTCATCCCTCATTCCAACTGATCCCATGTTTTGGAGTCTTAACTACTTTTATATCTCCAACAATCTACTCTCCACCTAATAAAAGAATGATAGTAATTTTTATTGATAGAGTAGATAATTAGTATTCTCCATGCCTCTGACTAATTGCATGATAAAGCAAAGTAAAAATGGTTAGGATTCTTAACTACTCATATGTCTCCAACAATCTCTCATGGAACTTTATCTACTCATATAACTCTTTTTAAAAGAAGACAAAAATGGTTACTAAAGTGATTTTTATTTGATGATGTCTTTTACCTATATGATGGATCGAAAATACATAAATGTTTTCAAATGCTTGGAATGGACATCAAGATATGATGAGGTTTAAGATTTTAGGCACAAACCTTGGAAATTGAACTTTGAATTACCATCCTAGGTTTCAAGCTTTGGGTTCCCGCTAAGAGGTATACCATAGTTGCATCACATATACGGAGAGAAATGCTATGAATTTGACATATTTTTTTTTAGTCTATTAAGGTTTCCTAATCAATGAAATGAGAAATTTAAAAGTATATTACACTACAGTACATGTTCCGTACAATTATATGAATTTCTTTATTAAAAATATTCAATTATTAGTATGATTGATGGTATTTATGATACACGTATTTTTTTTAAATCAATTATTTAAAACGATCAGATAACTCTCTCTTCTTATAAATCAATTATTTGCGAATCTTCTGTTAGTATTATGATAGTATAGCTACAAGCACATAGCCGTTCATCGCACGGGTTTGCCGCTAGTGAGTTCTTACTCGAAAAGAACGAAAGTCAAACCTCTTATCTTGCCAACGTTGGAAAGAGAAAAAGGAAATCCTAATCCTTTTATAGCAAAAAAAATATCAAAATATAACAACAAAATCCCCAATCTAGTTTGAGAATGGAGCTCTTGCGTCTTACAAATCAAGTTACACAAGACAATTACATGTTCATGTTTTCAGAACTGCTACAACAACTAACACAATTGATGATTTTTTTTTTAGTACACCCGAGATATCCTTATTTTTTACTCCTTTTTAAACAGAACTTTGAGATATCCCTATAAAGATGAAACAACGTTCTCTCATACATCGGTCGCTATTCTCCATAAAGTTCAGGAGGCCAGCGCGGAGTGAGGCGGACTTCAAGCGGCATCACTTTCTTATTCGGGAAACCCGAGCCCTCGGTCATGTCAACAGGCTCACCCGTCGGCGTCGCAATTTCAAAAGCGTGTACCAAACTAGCCAGCGTAAGCTCGAGGATCTGAGTCGTGAAAGAGATTCCGGGACAGACCCTCCTCCCGCTCCCAAACGGAATCAAGTCAAAATGCTTCCCCCTCAAATCAACATCCTTGTGGGTCGTCAAAAACCTTTCGGGCCGGAACTCCCACGGGTCGGGCGCCCACGCCTGCGGATCGTGATGGATCTTCCACAGGTTCACGAACAGGCGCGTGCCGGCTGGGACGTGGTACCCTCTCACGGTGCAGTCCTCCGTGGTTTCCCGTATGGTGAAGAGTTGGATCGGAGAGTGCAAACGCATGGTCTCCCTGATTATGGCTCGTATGTAGACGAGGTTTTTCATGTCTGTTTCTTTGACTTGCCTTTGCCTGCCAACATGGGTGTCTAGTTCTTCTTGGGCTTTCTTTAGTGCATGCGGATTGTTGAGGAGCAAAGCCACGGCCCATGTAAGAGTTAGCGGTATGGTATCCGCTCCTGCTAACGTAAAACCCTGAAAAAGACCCATCAAATAAGGGGTTGATTTGTTTAGTACTCCTAGGTCTTTTTTAGCAGCAGAGCCAGGAGTTCTAGGACCCGGGATGCTGCCAAGTGGGTGCCGAGCGGCATCTGGCCGTTTATCCTGGTATGGACGATTTGAATTGAATCTGAGAGCATACGGATTTGAACCTTTCATTGCTCGGTCAAGATTCGAGCCGTCGATTGTCGAGATGAACGACTGAATCAGCCGCTCAGCACTCGCTTGGCAGGGGGTGCTTGGTAGCAATAGAGAACTTAAATACGTAAATAAAGGTGTGTGATCGATGTATGGACTAGTAATATTAATGTGCTGTTTGATAAGATTGAAATTGAAAGTTGAAAATAAATAAATTAGGTTTGAAAATTAAATGTTGAACTTTTTAAGTTAAAAAACTAGTATTTGATCAAAGAAAGCTAGTATTTGATGTAAAAATATCAAGAGCTGAATTAGAAAAAGTCATACAAAGACTTTTGCTTAAATTATATTCCCTCCGTTCCAAATTGCTTGTCCTTTTTTACTATTTGAGACATTTCAAATTTTTTTCTATATCTTTTAATTTGAAATACATTTTGTATTCAATATAGATCTTATTTGATAGATTTCAATTAGTTCTCTAATATGATGTTTTTGAAATTATATAAAACATTATAGATTGTGAAATATAAATAATTTTTTAAGTGGTACGACTGCCCAAAAGGGATCAGCAATTTGGGATAAATGGAGTATGAGATTGTTCTCTTACGTACCCAACATGTAGCTTTGTTGATTGTGTCAGCATCAAAAAATTTTAGGGCCTCATTTGTACCATCATCTAAAATTTCCAACATCACGTCCATGAAGTCTTTCTCTGCCTCCGGCGCCACCCCGCCTGAATTTCTCCTCCGTTTATGTTCTTCTAACCACTGCTCAAGCAAGTCATCCATTTTCTTTGCCGTCGTCTTCATCTTCTTCTCGTACCCTCCCATATCCAACCACCTTAGAAAAGGAATCGCGTCCGCTATGATGAACGCTCCCGCTAGCTCAAAAAACTCCTTTAATGCCGCCCGATATGCCCCATCCGCCTCTATTTTTGCATTACCTGCGATAATTCTTTTTCTTGATAAGTAAAGGTTAGATCGATCCATTAAAAAAAAAAAAAAAAATCCAGGTACGACCGTACGAGTCTTGGAAGTGGATCACTACAATAAAAAGAGGGGCAAAAGAGATAAATAGGATTCCGTGTCTTTATTCATTTTTTTTCTTTCTGCATTTGTTAGTTGGGATGCGATTTTCGCACTCCATTTTTAGCCACTGATATTTCATTTTTAGTTTTCTTTTCTCATATGATTAAGACACAAAGTGGAGTGCCGTTGGCTAAACTAGAGTGCCAAAATCAATTTCCTTGTTAGTTTTTGCATCAAAGTTTTTATAGATTATCGATTTGTTTTGACAAAAGAAATAGGAAAAGTGAAAAATTGTGAATGAAACTCATAATTTTTTGAAAAAAGATGAAAAAAAAATCAAAAAAAATCCTTTTGACTTATTTTTGTGTTTATTCAACAAATATATATGAGTTTCGATCATAATCTTTTACTTTTTCGATTTCTCTCGTCGAGACGAATTAAATAATTCACAGAAATTTAACGCAAAATTAACAAATGCAAAAAAAATATAAATAATGACAGACAGAAAAGTCAATCTTACTCTTTTGTCCAAAATAGACAAGCATATCAAATTTTGATATTTGACTTTTGTCAAAGAATATAAAACAGTACAAGTATCACGTCCCAGAGATTGTAAAGATACTACATGATACTTACGGACTGTCGGATAGGGGCTTATTGGTCTAATACTTACATCACCCGAATCGTTCATATTTTAGGGTATATTCAACCAGTAAATTAATAATCCGAACACCTGATTATTAAAAAAAAACTAATAAATTGATCACACAAACAATATTGGACATCTAGACATGCGTGTTTAGAATCTCATTTACTTTAATTTTTAGAATGACCGGCTACTCATTTTAAAAAGATAAATCGTTTACAATGGGAGACTTATCTAATTCGATAGCTACTGATACTTGTCAACCTAAATTTTTTCTAATGTAATAATAGTGTAGTGAACTCTGTGATTCTATTTAGCCAAAAAACAGAAGAAAGAAGAAGCTCCATGCATGATTTAAATCATGTCGATACGTTTGAGGTGGGCCTTTTTCCAGGGTTTCATATTACCGTCTCTTTGATCCTATTCGGTTCGGATTTTGAAGGAGATTTTTAAGAGTAATGAATGGAGAGAGATAGATAGAGAACATTTATTGAGAACCGTGCGCAAGGGTTTTGAGTCCCCCAAATTAACAAACTAGCCCTTTGTAACACAATATCCACCCCAAATCTCGAGTAGTCCTAGCAACACAGACATTTGAATATAGATGTGTCTTAAGTTGTCTGGTACACCTGAATCTCACAAATGCATTGTAAAACTCACATACATCGGACAACTCCCAAACATGCCTATCGGACGACTTCAGCCATGTCTAAGAACAGATTTGTGTGCATTAGACAGCTAGCCCTTGACATATTTCCGACCAGATTTGTGTCTGAATGTCTTTATTGGAAGTATTCATAAGTTATGAGACAGTAAAAAATGAACTAATGTATCAAGATTTTTATTTATTTATTTATTTTTTTGAATGAAAAGAATGATGGTCAAGGAAATAACCTGCGAGAATTCTAACAGTCACTTTCATGGTTAAGTCTTCAAACCATCTCTTCATCTCCACCAAACAACTCCCCTCCTTCACCCACATCCTATAAACCTCTCTCACCGAGTTTTCCACCTCCGACTCGCGCACATTGCTGAGCATCCCGAGCCGCTGGTTCGACAAAAGCTCAGTCACCGAAATCTTCCGCATCTCGCGCCAGTAAGTCCCGTAAGGTCCGAACCCGAAGCTGGCGTAGTTATAAGTCAAGTGCTCCAACGCTATGGATTTCCCCCGGTTCGTGAACGCCCTGTCGTTCGAGCCGGTGAGGCATTCTTTGGCTATATCTGAGTTGCTCACCACAATGGCCCGTTGGACACCAACTCGGATCGTGAATATCGGTCCGTGTCTGTCGGCTAAGGCTCCCAACACCTTGTGGGCCAGTCCCCGGTCGGCTAAGAGGGGAAGGTGGCCGATTACAGGCCACGCTCCCCCTGCTTCCGGGGGGATGACTCTATTGTTGGTTGAAGTCTTTCTTTTTCTATGGAGGTAGTAGAGAAAGAGAAGAAATGCGAAAATGGAAGGTACTGGGTGTGGGAGGAGGAACTCCATGGGTGGTGATCGATTCAACTACGATTATGAATTAAGCTTGAAGAGATTGGAGATTGGTATCTTGGTGATAGGAGATTCTTTTAGTTAATATATAATATAATATATATATATATACATATATTGAAATGAGCTTTTGGGGGCTGTACGTGTATCACGTGGTACTCTGTCGGCAATTCCAGCCGTCCAAATATGTTTTGGACGGTCCGGATTTTACAGAGAGAGAGAGAATAAATCTGGACCATTCAAAATGCGTCTGGATGGTTGGGGTCGCCGACAAGTACCATCATGTAGTACTCACTCGGCACCCAAAAATTTCTCTAGCAAGAGAGAAATTTTTTTTTTCATTTTTTAATGCAATTATTTCTCCTAGCTGGCTGGTATACCCAACAACAACGGTTGTCTTCAGGTGGACGACGCTTGTGCAGATTTTATTATTCCTACCTAGCTTTATTTGTTGTGTGTTTTTTTTATAGGCAAAACAAATAAATAAGAAACTCGAGGAAAATGTGTTTCTTTTTTTAAGGCAAAACAAATTTCATTAAAAACTCGACAAAGACCTCTAGAGGGAAATGGTAAGCATCATTGAGAGGAAAAACCAAGAAAATAAATTTTTTATACCACTGGTGTAAACATTTGTTTGCTCCAAATCAATTACATTGTCCCACGTTGTAAAACAGTGATCCCAATCAATAAACATGGCAACGTAACGCAGTATAATTGATTTGGAAAGAAACAAATGTTTTCACCGACAATGTAAAGAATTTAATCTAAAAAAAGCAATCCAATCAAGTACTCTCTTTGTTTGTTGTATCGTTTTATCTTCTGTAAATTGTTTATTTGTTATTGAAGTTTTGGCTCTTGAAAAAGAAGAAGAGTACTTACTAAAAATAGAAACAAGCTTTTTCCTTAACTCTCTCTCCGACATAGCATTTTTGCCAATAAAGTTTGTTTTCTTCTTTTTTGTTTACAAAATACCAAAAATTAAATACAAAAGGTGAAACTTCCTTACAAGTTCAGGCTTTTTCTCAAAGGGATAAATACCATTAAACATAACAGGTTTTTTTGTTTTTGTTTTTGTTTTAATTTGTGCATAGTACGGATACGACTCTTATTCTGTGTATTTCCTAAAAATAGAACAAAAATTACAGTGTCCCCAAAATGACCAGGGACACCATAGCATCATCCCAGAGCGTATTATCAACATAATTTATTTGAAGTCTATTTTTTTTTCTTTCCTACAGTTTATATATAGTGAATACCCAAAGTTAAATATAAAAAGGTTGGAAAAAAAATTCTATACTTTCTCCCACACTAAATTTTTTATTACATCGTAAATCGAGCGTACCATTAAATAAAATAGGATGTTTTTTTTTGCTCCTAATGCGTAGCACATGTGATAAGTGTAAAAATGTACACATTTAGGCCGTTTAATATTCATTTGTTATGTCTTTTATTGTTCTTGTTTACCATCTTTTGTAATATTTTCGTCATTTTAGGTCACAAACAGGAACAAAACTAGTATTTACCTTAGTGGTGACGACCATGTATAATATTAAAAATGAAAAAATGGACTACAATTAATAAAGTTTGCCATATTCACATATCATAGCCATTGGATGTTGCTTAATTGACACGGATGCTATTTTCCTTTCTTTGGTTTACTATTAGGGTTTGCATAAAAGACAAAATTTAAATTTAGGTTTTCCTTAATTTAGCCATCATGATTCGCAATATTTCACTTGGCCGATTAAATTTTGCTTTGGACTATTTTTATGGGCTACTTTATCAAAACAAAAGCTAGATGAGACTAAAGACTTTCCGTATAAAAAAAAATTTAAAAAAATCTAGTAGTGACATGCCTATATAATTAATATTTGAGGATAAATTTTCTATTTTAATATAGTAATAGCATTTTAAAAAATCATTGTGGGGGCAGGCGATGCTACCTGTCCTGGCTCTATCCTTAGTCACAAGATTATTTGGCCCTAAATTGAAAGCTTAGTGCATGCTTTACATGATCAGGGCCCTAAATTGAAAGTTTGTCACCTTGTCTATGAGAGATGCTACATACACTACCATCCATCTACTACACCATCCACTACATCTTTTGTGGGGCTCATTTCGGGTCCCAAAAAAATACAGAAAAATGTTCACAAATTTTAGAATAATATTTTATGAGGCCCTGTAAAAAATCAGCTCTAACGGATATCGATAAGTATTATTTTTTGATTTGTAGGGGCGAAACTGCTCAACTGTATAGTATTATTTCTTGATTCGTAGAGGCGATACTGTACAGTTGAGAAGTTTCGTTCCTACAAATCAAGAAATAATACTTATCGATATCCGTTGGAGTTGATTTTTTACAGGGCCTCATAAAATATTATTCTAAAATTTATGGACATTTTTCTGTATTTTTTTGGGACCCGGGATGAACTCCACAAAAGATGTAGTGGATGGATGGTAGTGTATGTAGCATTTCTCCTCTACTCTGTCCTCTCTCTCTCTTGTTTTATTTTTTCCTTCTTTCCTTTGTTCTTTTTTTGGGTACACTATTTGCTTTGTTCTACTTAGAGCATGTACACCAAGAAAAGCTATTTTACCTACTCAAAAAGGTATATTTGTGTTTTACCTATTCCCGTTTTCCTCCCAACTTGCACGAGACTCTTTATCATCCTGTATGTATTCATCAAATTTCTATTATAAAACAGAAGGGTGTGGGGACAAGTTGTTAGAACGGCTTAGATTCATTTGATCCAAAGGCTGTAGTGCATCATCCCACTTCCCGGTTAAGTGCCCATGGTTTTTACTTAAATCACACAACTGCCATCCCCTTTCAACCGGGATGCGTAGTGCCATAGGCACGGGCTAACACTAGTATTCATATAATATTCACTAGTGAGAGAGAGAAACTTAAATCCAGGAAAATCAAATCCTCCGCCAATCCTCTGCCATCCTCCAATCCGACCTTCGCTCAGATCCAAGTCAACCTCCGACAGTCCTTTGCCCTCCTCCAAGCCCTCTAGCAATCCGCCGTCAACGAGATCGTCGCCTTCGACCTCATCCGCTCCACCTGCCTCACCCTTGACCTCTGGAAGACCGTCTGCGCCGGCATCTACTCCGACCTCGACTTCCCTTACCCCAACGTCGCCGCCGGCGCCGTCTCCATCAGCAAAGATCAACCTTTGCTGATCCGGTAGGACCCTCTTTGTCCTGGATCTTCATCGTCGTTGGTCGGAATCCTTCGTAGCAGAGAGCAAGAACAAGAGAGAGAATGAGGGAGTGGTAAGGAGGAGAGAGAAAGAATAATATTTTAATGAGTTGCTCATGAACAGTAGCTCGTTAGAAGTAGAGAGCATTTTTTCAAAAGAGAAAATACCTCACTGTTTACCGAGGCTGCTGCAAGGTGTTTTGGTGACTTGAATTAGGTAAAATAGCTGTAAAGATGGTTTTTGCTAGTCTGGTGCACCATGCACTTGCTCTTACTTTCTCTTGTCTCCCATTGTAAAGATCCAAAATAATTTTCCTTTACGTTGTAATTTTAAAGTGTTTTTAAGATATTCAATGTGAAAATATTTTGGGGTTGAAGTGCAATGGCTTATTTGGTAAGAGAGTTGGTTTGATGTTCTGGTACTTGAAGGGTGTGGGGTGTAATTTATCCTATAAAGGAGTAATTAATTATCTGGAGCAGGAAACCATTTTTCCTCTTTCTTGCCTCGGCTCCTCTACGCCTCTATCTCTCTCGCTTGCTCTCTCTATCTCTCTCTCTCCTTCCCCCACCCAAAAACTTTCTATTTCTCTAAGAGATTTCGAAGACCCACGCGTATTTTGTCATTCTCTACCATCCTTGGCTCTCGGATCACGTAGGAGGAACTCGGAGCAGGTGTATTTTGCATTTGGAAGTCTAGGACTTGCTTGAACTTGAGTTTGTGCTTTCAATCCTTGAGATAGGAATTTCTTTTCCTTTTCTATGTGTTAATGTGTTGCTTTGGTATACCATTTAATTTGAGCTTTGGTCACCCTCCGGCACCACACCAAATTTACCTCCTTATCCTTACCCCCCAGCCTTTCCTTTTATTTTTTGTTTTCTTTTATTTTTACCCCGCCCCCAGCCTTCCCTTTTTGTTTTCTTTTTTTTTTTACCCGGCCGTTTTCTTTTTTTTTTCCCCGTCCCCCAGCCTTCCTTTTTTGTTTTTTTGTTTTTTTACCCTGCCCCCCAGCCTTCTCTTTTTGTTTTTGTTTTTGTTTTTCTTATCAAACCCCAGCCTTTCCTTAAAACCCGGATTATCCCCCGGCCCCCCCACCCAAAAAACATCCGGCCCCCCATCCCTTCTTAAAACACCTTCACCTTTTAAATTTTATTTTTATTTAATTAATTTTATCTTATTTATTTAATTTCTATAAATACACAGGGTCAAAAATCGTATTTTTTTGATCATTTTATTTTAAATGGTCATAATGAATTTTTTTCTCTAAGATTTTTCAACAAACACCCTGAAACTCATTATTTAGTTTCAAGACTCTCTTAGGGTATTCATTGAAAGGCTTTGGAGGCAAAAATTTATTACGACCATTTAGGATGAAATGATCAGAAAAATAACATCTTTGCACCAGTTCAAACAGATTGAAAATTGAAACATTTATTTTTGTAACTATATTTTTATTAGACTTGAACCCAGAATTAGACTTCAACCTTAGAGCAAATAGGGGGGGGGGGGGGGGGGGGGGGGGGGGGGCCATGTGGGGTGAGGAGAGAGGTCCTCATTTTCCTATAAATAGAACCCTTTGTGAAACCATTCAATTCACACCTTGAATCTCTCCAACTTTTCTCTCTAGAAACTTTGTGTTTGCTCTTTGTTTTTACTTTGTTCTTGGTATTATTGAGTTTCTTCTTGAGTTCTTCAAGAAACTCAACCCAAGGCCGCCACCAAACCACCACCCGATCAGCCTCTTGATCCAAAAAATTTAGTAGTTTAGTAAATATTTATTTTCGAGAGAAAAAAAAAGTATTTTCTTTTCTCTTTCGAAGCTACTGTAAGCTTACCGTAAGAAGTCATTTCGTTCGATAGCCACATTCATCTTCCGTAAGCTACCGTAACCTTCTGTTATATTTTATTTTTGTGTTTAAAAATGCATATTAAGTTAAAATACTAAAGATAGCTAGCAAACTTATTCTACTAAAATTACTGGTCTAAAGCATAACTGGTTTCCACTCCAAAAGTGGCCGTCCATGTGACACTATGCTTTATGCTTTATGTATTTTCATGTTTTGACAATATGTACTCAATTATAATAAAATGAAATTTTATTTCAATTTATTATTGTTCATTACAAGTTATTTTTATTATTCATTGTTAAGACTAATTAACTAATTAAAATAATATAAATTTATTAAGTATAAAGTCAATTTTAATTGAAAATAGAATTTGAGTTAACCAAAAAAAAAAATAAAGAAGGGAGGTAAATGGGAAAAGAAACAAATAAAGAAAATAGAAAAAGATTATTAAAATAAAAAAAAAGATTCAAAGTGGAAGGAATCAAAAGGAAATAAAGAGAAAAAAAAACAAAAAAAAAATTCTAACAGAAAAAAACAAAAGCAAATAAAGAAGAAAAAAAAAGAAAAAAAAAAAGTAAATGGAAGAAGGGAGGAGCAGGAGAAAGGGGGAGGGGATAATATGGGAAATGGGGTGTGGGGCCGGGAGGGGTGGGGTGTCGGGGGGGGGGGGGGGGAAGCAGCCCTCTTGGTCTTTCCTCTTTGCATCGTTGAAATCTGTCGAAACTAAGGGCTTGTTCTTCTAAAAAAGTCATTGGCTTTTCCGCCAAAAATGAGCCAAATAAATCCACATAAAAACAAAAAAAAGCCAATAAATCACTTTTTTCGTCTTTATTAAAAAAATATTGGATTTCGATCAAAATTTTATACTTTTTAGATTTCTCTCGTCATGAAGATGCAATAATCCCCAAAAAAATGAGGATAAGCCAAGTGATATGAAAAAAATTTGAATAAGGACAAAAAATAAGTCACTTTGAATTATTTATCCGAACACCCTTAAAAAAAGTGTCGCGAACAGCATGGGTATCGAGTTCGCGGGTATCGACACCCACACAGGGGTATCGATACCCCTCTTGTCTTTGGACCAGCAGCTGCCTTGGTATTGATACCCCCTCCTCTCTGGATAGTTTTGAGTCTATCGCGCTATCTTAATTATTTTGAACCCCGGACACTGCAAATGTTGGGAAAAATACGGCAATAACAAAAAATTCCAGAGAACAATTCCATTGATAATTCAAAGTTACAGAATACATAACAATAGACAGATTATGAAACGAGATACAAACAGATTGAATGAAAATCAAACCGAGTCCTGTGTGATACCACAGTCTCCTTAAGAAAGATTCGCCGCCTACCGTCGGTGTTGTAGGATCTTGTTCGGCGTCTTCCTCCCAGGGTTGGCTCGGCTATACCGCAAGCCGTCGGAACACCACCGTCGACCGCCTTGGCGAACTCACTACTGTCTGTCTCTCTCTCACACAAGAACGAATTTCAGAGCTGTTGAAGGGTGGATTTTTCTGGTGCAGAATGAAGAGAGCACTGCCCCTTTTATACTGCTCAGGTGCCTTTGAAAACAGTCAAGAATTGAATACGGGAATTCAATTCCCAGCCTTGAATAGGGAGAATCAATACACGAAACTGCCGGAATGAATGGCAGGTGCAAATGCCTGCATTAACCTCTATTCATGGCCATTATTCTGTCAAGAAAACTGCTGGAGAAATTATCATTCATTAATTTTTGAAATTTTCCAACAGCAAATACCTTCTTAACACCTCTGAACCCCTTCTACGCATGTTTATTCTGATTCCCTTGATTAATTTAAGCATCCATGTTCTTTGGCCCCTATTATTGAGAGGTTTCAAGGTTAACTCGATTAGAAAGTACACCGAAATGGCTATTCTATACTTGTAAGTGTGTTTGCATTTGTGCGTGTGGATAATTGCAATATGTTTATGGTGATTATACAATATTGTGTGACGGTTTGTGAACCAAGGCATGTATTTATTTTGAATATCTAGTTGGCTTGTATGGGTATAAGTATGGGGAGTGGAGTAGAGGAGTCCCGTAACGCAATGGGTGAAAATACGGTGACTCAAGCGAGTTGAGGACACTGTACCGCAAAGGATGGAAATACAGTAACTTGAAGTGTGGAAATCATTATAACGCAAGGAGTGAAAATAGAGTTACTTAAGGTGTGGGCGTACTGTAATGCAAGGGATGAAAATACAATCGAATGTGGCGTAAGATTGAAAGGACACGGATGTTGGTATTACTTGTTGTTCCATTGATCCTATGTTTACTTGCCGTCTTGAGAATTGCATGACTACATTGAATGTATCTTTCGAGTATCTTAAATGAGTTGTGAGTTGGTTGCATCACCTTAGATTGAACTGTATTTGCTAAACCTTACGTTTCTCTACACTAGTCTTCACTTTTGCATATAGAATTGGTAGAAGATTTTTTTATTGGACTAGTGTACTTCAACTTTTCATTATTTTTCAGGTACGAAAACAGGAGGGTAGCTTGCATGCATAGAGTGCTTGGATTTGGAAAACCTTTATGAAAGCTAATATCGCAGAGTTACTTAGCCATCTTGTAATTTCTTAAAAAAGATGTATTTGTGACTTAGTCCATAATTATTTTGACTTGGGAACAACTGTAAACTCTTAATTTATTCGTATTGAGGATTATGTATTTGAGGCCGGTGTGCCACTGTTATTGTCTTTGAAAACTATTGTTTTGGAACAGATATTTGATATAAGGATTAGGATGAACTCTTTTGGGGGCAATATTCAGATTAGTGTGAGGACTATATTTATGAAAAATTATCTTTATTACTGTATATGTTAAAAATTGAGAATGTGACACCCACACTTTATTTTATGTTAATAGTTTTATGTATTACTCACTCCGTCTCTTTTTTAGAGGCCAGTAATCCATTTTAAACTATCCCTTAATAAATGTCCATTTTGTAAAGGTTTTTTTTATAGGCAAAAGTAACATTTTATTAAGAGTAAAAATTGATACATTTTCTATTTTGCCTCTAAAAAATAGATTCCATTTTGAAAAGTTAAGAAGATAAATTGTAAAAATGATATCTTCATAAAGAGTAAATAGAGAAAGTGGAGGTAAAAATTGTTCTGAAAGGTATAATGGTGATGTTTTTTTAATAAGTTAAAGCTACGAAGTAGAACACTTAAAAAAGAACGGAAAAACTACTTTGTTGTATCAATTGCTTGTGTATTAGAAGCAGGAGTCAAAATGGGCAGGGTCTTCCGAGACAACCGAAAATCTCTCCATTGGTTCAATGAATCTAAACAAACGTAGCTGTCTATGCGGCTAGTAATTGGGAGGGGGTATCCTGTAGTGCAAAGACGCACTACAACCATCAGTTTTTCTTCCCGACGAAGTGATGTTTATGGCAGAACTCGTACCTGAATTCATTCCATCAGTTTTTCTTCTGAATTGTTCTCTCTCTTCATTTTGTCATTTTTGCAAAGCTAAAATTTTCTTATTTTGACATGGCTAGACGGGCTAGTATTGCCACATGGGTTTTCTTGTTCTTCTTTGCTGGAAGAACCACTTGGCAGACTATATTGGAAGAAGGGGCAGGCTTCTATTCAGTCCTCTAACTAATGGACCGGATGGATTGGACCGGTGCTGGCGCGGGCCGTGGCCCATGAAGCATACAAAAAATCCAGGTTCGGCGATCTGTTATGTTGGATCTTTTTTAGATATCGATTTTCTATTCACTCATGATCCGGCCTGGTCGACCCAATCATGATATTTAGGGATGAGACATTTTCTCGTCTGTATCATACATCATGACAAAAAATTTCGGCTTGATTAAATAATACGAAGCCATGTGATTTATAATTTTGTTATCTATAATATTGGAATCTTAAAATCACTTAACTCATTCATTTTCCTAAAAAAATTAAAAATTAGTGTAGAGGCTAAAATGACGTCATTGGCGGAGTCAAGATTTGAATTCGGATGTGGCACTAAAAAAATATCAAAATAGATAAATACTCAATTACTCCCTCCGTCCCATTTTGGTTGTCCTTAATTTTAATTTTAATTTTTTATGTTTGTGTCAGTTTTCAATCGCTTATATCTTCCAATGTGAATCTCAAAAAATATGCAATATGGATCTTATTTGATAGATTTCAATTTGTTCTATAATACAAAGTTGTCGAAATCATGAAAACCATTATAGATTGAAAGATATATGCAATAGATACAAAATAGGCAAAATGAATATTGGACAACCAAAATGGGGCGGAGGGAGTAAATACTCTGATTATTTTGATAATTCACTTAAAAAATTTAAAGTAAGTTGAAGATGTGTTGGTGGAGCTTTTATAAGCTAAAATAAAAGTTCAAATAGTTTGTTAAATAAATTGTAGAATAACTTATTATCAAGGAAATGTCTAGATTAACATTAATCATTTGATGGAAACAATTTTGGAATAATGCTTTCTCGTAAGACGTACTTTTACAAATTCAAATATAGTTGAAAATATTACAAATTAAAGCTTTAAAAATCTCACTTTTTTGGGTCAAATATGGTAGAAAAACTAAAAAGTGGTTATTCATAATTGATAGCAAAAACCATTCATCAACTTTTTTAAGCAAATAAGCTACATGAGTTAGATTATAAGTGTTAGCAGACAAGGCCAATTATGAGAACCCACCATAAAAAATTCAAAATACAATTGTCCAAGTTTTTAAGGAGTTATAATAAATTTACCATAATTCCTATACAATGTATTTTATCATATTTACTATGTAAAAAAAGTTCGCACATATTTTTTATGATGATTTTATGTATTTTGAAATTTCGTGTATTTAGAATTTTCACAAATTTTGTTAGATTTTGTCATTATTTTGTTCGGTATGTTTTTGGTAGATTTGTCATTGTAAGATTTTTGTTTGTCTTAAAATTTGATTTGAGATTAAATGACTGAAGATCAGAGATAAGATTAGGAGAGAGAAATACTTGGAGTTTGTTTTGTAACCAGTTTGTGATAAGTTATGAAAACGAGAATCATGGTTTGTGCTCTGAAATAGTAGTTTGGGGTTTATTTGAATTTCAATACTAATATGAAATGCTGAAGAATGGCATGCCCTCACGGGTAGTAGCTATGGTTTGAACCGTATATTCCACAGCGGGTCAAGAACCCCTATGCTCACACCGAGGTGGAGTTGCTAAATTGGTCGGTCCTTCTCACCCTTTTTTTGGTTATCAAAAAAAAAAAAAATGCTGAAGAAGTCTAAAAAAAACATGACTAATGTTTATAAGTTACTCTATAATCAATACAAAACAAATAGGGCTGCTGCAGATACAAATAATAAACCCATTATATATTGCCCTGTTTTGTGAACAATGGAGACTTCGTCAATGGGAGCCAAAATCCTTGAAGATATTTTGCATATTTTCCAGAAGGGCTGCTAGCTGCAGACACAAATTCTTCAATACATGGGTAACTTTAGAAAAACCCTCTTTATCCTAACAACCATTTGGACCCTGATTGTGGGCATAATTAGCGACACAGGATACTGGAAGAACCACTTTGTAGAGTTGATTTGCTTTCTTAAGAATCACTTTTTAATCAACCCAACGGGGTTTAGCTAAGTGGGTATCGAAAAACAAATAAATCTCCGTCTTCCACGAGATCGCGTGTTTGAATTTCACGGAGGTCAAATATTTCAAACCTTGGTGGCACTGTAGGGTTTGCTTGGTCTCAAAGCCCCGAAAGTAGTCGAGATATACGCAAATTGGTTGAACATCCGGTTATAAAAAAAAAAAAATCATCACTTTATAACGACGTTACATAAATGACCTTTCATTGTCATGTTGGTGATTGACCTTGGTACTTGTTCAGAGGCTTATTTTTGTTTTCTTTGGTGGGAGAACCACTTTCAAGATAACTTTAAAATGATAACTTTAAAAAAAAGATAACTTTAAAATGTGTTAAAAAAAAAGAAAAAAGATAACTTTAAAATTAACCGCCCAAGAATTTCATATTAGTATACCTTTGTTCACCATAATTGCAACATGAGTTTTCTTCTTGTTCTTTGGTCGAAGATCCACTTTTATAGGTTATAATGGAAGTGGCGGAGGCTTCTGTCTAGGGCCTGTCCCATGTTTTTGGAGACACTTGGCCAATTTTCAAACTGGAGCTTTCATATTAGTAGAATACCTTTGTTCACCATAATATTTGGAACCCGTCTATTGGGACCGACGGGTCCATACCGACCATGAATGATGGGTACACAGGCCCATTCTGGGTCCCGCACAGATAATTTTAGCCGTTCAATGATTTTAAAAAAACTGAGTGGGCTCGTGAAAAATTAGGTCAATTCGATATGTGTAGGTGTTCGATCCAGGTCTGAATGAAAAAAAATGAAAGATTTGATCAAGCACCTATGCATATCGAATTGGTCAAAATTTTCACGGCCCACTTGGTTATTATTTTTAAATTATTGAACGATTCGGACCATCCGTGTGGGATCCAGAGTGCGCCCCGTAAACACATCGGGTTCATGGTTAGTATGGAACCCGTCGGTCCCATGAGCATTAGTGTAAAGTGTAATATTTAACTAGATAGATTTCAAACAAAAATTAGAATCAATTCATGCAAGGAAAAACTACAAAACTTTCTTGTCGCTATAACAACTCAACCAACAAAATTACATATCATTTCAAGAATTCAAGAGTATCACTTGAATATTACTGATTCGACTTCATGAATTTTTCGCTCTTACCTAGTATAAGCTCAAATAACATTATAGGATCCTATTATTTTGGTCAGGCTTAAAAGGGACCCTTGGCAATAGTCTCTTGAACCTTGCCCTAGGACCAGGCTTGCTTCTATCAGTCCGATGACGAATTCCACAGTGGGGCCAACCAAAATTCCAGTTTTGATAATTCGCTCCGCACATTTTCTCTTTTGGCGTAATTGAATAAAAGTAGCCATGTTATTCTGTTCGTTCGATAATGTATACTCATAATCGCACCCTTAAATATATGTTTTTGAAACAAAGATATTTGAATAATGGAGTTATGTTTGTTTAATCGAGCTAATTTTTATATATTTAAGTACGATTTAAAGTTAAATTACTGACATGAAAGATCAAAATAACACTCTGGTAGGAACAAACCATGAGCACTCCTCCGGAATGGAGAATCTCTGTAGACTTGGGTATTGGTGGTTTATGGTGTGTTTCATTAACTAAAATAAATTTTTATTTTTTAAATAGTGAATTAGATGTGATGTATTATGAAAGAATGATCTATCTCGTAAAACGAAAAATAAATACTTAACAAATAAGAACCTTAGCGAAAAGGGATCTAAGAATCTTGGAGACTTATTATTATGCTTTGACTTACTCAATTAAATTCAGTAACAATTGATATACAAATGTATTAACTTATTCTTCCTTCGCTGTCCTGTTCATCTAATTTGGAGAGGGAATACTTATTTTGGTGCAGACTGAACAGAAAAGAGACACAACGAATAGAAAAATAACGCCGTGGACTGGCTAGACATCGATCGCCTAACTCAAACCTTCAATCGAACTCTATTTGTTTTTTTGTTTTTTTTGTTTTATAACAAGATGTTCGGACTTACTTACGCGCACCTCGACTAATTTCAGAGTCCTGAAGTTATGACGAGGCAAACATTCTAGTAGTCCCAAAATTTAGAATGTTTAGTTTAATTAGTTTTCGTGGAATTCGAACATGCGATTTCATATGGAGGACAAATACTGATTTGTTTTTTCATACCCGCCTGGCGAAAGCCATTGGGGTTGATCCAACACAGATTAGTTTTCTTAAAGAGGTGTTCACTTGAGAATTAAATATATTAATTAAATGGATAAGAATACAACACGCTACACTAGTTGACAAATTTAACAACTCTTGGAGCTCTACTTGTGGAGTAATTATATACTCCTAGTTTTTTTTTACCGGCAACAAACATGTACCCTACATAAATGTGTGATTGTAGAGGCTCTTTTTTTTTTTTTGGGTTACAATGGAACTTGCAAAACTAACCGAACAAGGATTGCAAACGTCGAATCCCGAGTTCTAGGATACTGGGATACCCAAGGCATCGTCCAGAAACTCAAACACAACAAGCTATACGAATCGAAATCAAAACAATTACCCGCGCCATATATGGCTTGGTTAGCTTTCTCCGCAAGGATGTCCGCGCACAAAATTGCCTCTCGGCACACATGCTTTTAAGTGTTGTCTAAATCGGCTTCAGATTACTGAAATCGGATTCACCGAATTCTAATTTGAATTGGATTTGAGCTATTTCAGGTTCGAATCGAATCTAGTCCATTGACACGACTAACCATAAGCATGGCTCTTATCCCACCTTCTTCGCCCATGCTTTGACTTCTAATTAAATTATAATTTTTGGTATGATGGAGTGTTGAGTTATTAATTTCTCCAGTCGTTTGCTTCGATGTCTGTTAGAGAATAGACAAGTTAATTAACAGAATAATTAGCTATCATCATCATCATCCTCGGTCACGAGAGATTTTAATAATCCAAATTGATGTTGTGTATCAATAGATAAACAAAACGATGGACCTATCCCATGTCCCTCCGCTAGTTGACTTAAGGACGTAGGCTTAGGGTCCACCAACCGAAAGTGCCCCGAGTAGTATCGTCACGTGGTGCTTCAGGACTTTTCTTTGCCACACGTTGATGTGTGATCAAGCCGCTCTACCACCAAATGCGTGCTCTCACACCGAACATTGAGGAAGGCTTAGTTGCCTGGAATCTTTCGTGGAAATGTGAACTTGATTACGAGGAATCGAAATTTCTAATAATTCAATACCTGGAGTAATTTTATTATGACGTTTGATTTAATTCGGTAATCTTCTTCGGAAATCATTTATTGAAATTTTCAAGTCAACTATTTCCTTTTCGCATGAATTGAGTCAAGAATCTAAAATTCCATAGGGATGAAAGAGATCAGATTTCTATTTAGTTTGAAAAGGTGATTTCTGGTTGAATATGACATTAGAAATTACGTCCCTACTTTTGTCAATTCCAAAGTTAAGAAAACACGAAAGTATGCCATCGCATTATGTACTCCCTCAAGATTTTTGTCATTCAAATTTAGTCTAGCCGGGCAGTAACCGGGGATGTACTCCCTCAAGATTTCTGTCATTCAAACTTAGTCTAGCCGGGCAATAACCGGGGAGCCTGTTGTCCCTTAGGGGATGCCGATCCAATCCGAACTGTCTATTTCGGTAATGGACAGTTCATATTTTATCTCAGCCGAGCAGATCTCAGTCGACCATCCATTCGTTGTCAAGATAAAATCTCAGCCGTCCATTGCCGAAATTAGACGGCCCGGATGGGTCAACACACAATCCCCAATCTCAGCCGGCCATAGGCATTAGATGGTTGCAAGTGTTTTTTCCCCCCCGGTAAATTTGGTGGTTGCAAGTTTGCAACTCCATTTTCTATTTTCACGTTTATGTGAGTTGTCCCTTCAAGAAAACAAATTGTTATGTGAGTTGGAGCCTACCCATTTGACTGAAATGTCTATATAATGGACAGGCAATTCATTAATACTTCATCTGTCTTCTTCACTCTTCTATGTGTTCCAATTGGAGGGCCTAGATACCACAAGTTCACAATCCTCTGGTCTTTCCTCTCTCTCTCTCTCTCTCTCTCTCTCTCTCAGATGGGTTCAATCAAACCGGAAGTATCTCAAGAGGTTCTGCCATACCTCATAGAATACAAAGATGGAACCGTGGAGAGGCTAGTGGGAACCCAAGTGACCCCGCCGGGCTCCGACCCTCAGACCGGCGTGGTTTCGAAAGACGTATTGATCGTACCGGAGACCGGCGTCTCCGTCCGCCTCTACCGCCCTATCGACACCCCGAAAGACAAGAAACTCCCCCTGGTGGTTTACTTCCACGGCGGGGCGTTTTGCATAGCGACCGTTGGGGAACCCTTGTACCACAACTCTCTCAACATACTGGTTGCTAATTCCAATGTCGTCGCCGTCGCCGTCGACTTCCGGAACTCCCCGGAATTCCCTCTTCCGGCCGCCTACGATGACTCGTGGGCCGCCCTCGAGTGGGTGGCCTCACATGCCGCCGGTGGTGGCTCTGAGGTTTGGCTCAATGAAAATGTTGACTTTGATAAAGTGTACTTGGCAGGGGACAGTGCAGGTGCAAATATTTCACACCACCTGGCAATCCGGGCCGGGTCGATCCGGATTGACGGCCTCAAATTCCACGGTATCTTGATGATCCAGCCCTACTTTTGGGGGGAAAAACCGATCGGGTCTGAGGTCACGGACACCGTGAGGAAGGGTATGGTGGACATTTGGTGGCGGTACGTTTGCCCGAGCGACAAAGGGTGCGACGACCCGCTTATCAACCCGTTTGCGGACGGATCCCCGCTCCTTTCGGGTTTGGCGTGTGACCGGGTCATTGTTTGTGTTGCCGAGAAGGACATATTGAGAGATAGAGGGGTGCTTTACTACGATGCATTGGTGAAGAGTGGATGGGGAGGAAAAGTGGAGTTTATGGAAGTTGAAGGGGAGGATCATGTATTTCATCTATTTAATCCCACTTGTGAGAAGGCTATGAACATGATCAAAAGGCTGGCTCGTTTCATAAACGAAGAGAGTGAGATTTGATGGACCGGAGGCGTGCTGTGTTGGTAGCGCGGCCATTCGAGCAGTTCGTTCGGCGATCCAATGGTTCAAATTTTATCTCGACGATGAACGGTCGAAAATGTTGGGAGCATGTTTGTAGTATGAATTTCTATTTGCTTTTGAGTGTTGCTTTCTAAGTATGCACAAAAATAAGACAAGAAGCACTTTGAAGGAGTCAGATTGATCATGTTTTCGCTTTCATCAATCAATCAAAGTGTAACTTTTATTTTGTGTTGTTTGATTTGTCAGTGGGGTTCTTTTTCCAGACGCATCGTGATTTGTGATGGGTTTTTCAATAGAGCCTATAAATCCAATATAACTTTGCGTTTTTTTTTTTTCCCGGTCAAAAAAATAAATCCAAAACCCGAGGGGTTCACAAAAGACTTTTTTTTCCTGACGGTCGAGGATATTTGTGTCAATTTACACACACCTCAACTAATCTCCTTTCTAGTCCGTTCAAATGTAGGCCATTCATGCCGCCACACCAGAACTAGGAAATAAAAAAAATAAAAAAATAAATAAAATACTTCTTCCGGATCAATTTACACACATTTCAACTAATCTTCTTCTTATCCTGCTCAAATGTACGTCAGTTACGGTGAAACTGGAAAATTTACAAAAACTTAAAATCTTGACAAATTGTGTGAGGAACCCACTTTCTCGTCCGCAAAAGACTTCCAACTCCAATTCTAAGATGTACTACTACTAGTATGATGGTTCGATTGGTGATAGTATGAACTTTCTGAAAGAAGTCCAATATTTGAGGAGTCCACTTTTGCACGCAACCGACTTTGATTTCACCTCTTTTGATCGAAAGCTACTTTTCAATTAAAAACAATGAAATCTGTGAGATGTGAATTTAATGAGGGCATTTCCGCTAAGATTTGTGGGAAACAATTTATGTTATTTTATCATTTTGTTCATATTAATAAATTTTAACATTTTAGCATATTGTTCACATCAATAAATAACTTATTCACATTAATCAACAATAGCATTTTATTCACACTAATCAACAACTTATTGGTTAGTAGAACTAACTACTATACTTATCGATCACGTCCAGTAGCAACGCCTATATATATACACATATATCCATTTGATCAGAAAGCCTTAATTAAAAAAATGTTCATTTGAGAACCAGATTGGAAACCCTAAAACCATACGTATTTCTGAGTACTTTTTATACTTTTTAATACGGTTGATTTTAGAATCTTCCTTTATTTTTAAATGCAAGGATTTGAAATAATGGCGCTATCGGGGGATATTGGAAACCGTAAACCGAAATATCAAGCTGAAGTTATGTTTTTTTCTTCTTTCCCCTACTATTTATTTGCTATGATTATTAAATAAACGCAAGGAATTGAAATAAGTTGGGAATATCGATCTATCTAGATGTACGAAAAAGGAAGAGAGGGCTGTATACCTTTCCATTCCCCAGGTTTTTGAAGTATTTGCCCTCTGGAGTGCAAATCAAGAGTGTGTTCCAGATTGAAGAATAATAAGTACTTATTTTTAAGAAGATTATTTCAAGTTTAAAAATTATGCGTTTACGCAAATAATTTTTCTAACAATATAGATTTTGTTTGATAGATCTCATTGAGATCTTTCAAAGAGTGCAAGAAAAATCAAAAAATCATTTTTCATTTATATTATTTTTAAATTTAAAAATATAAAATAAATACTTATTTTTTAAGAAGGTGTTCTAGAACGGGGCTCAGTCCTCGTAATTGCATCTTTCCTTCGAGTTTGAGAGAGAGAGAGAGAGAGAGTAGATGTGGAGATTTGGATCTTCTCTTGTGCGTAATCAGAGAGGGATAAGAGACTGCTCTGCTTTTGATGATGGGGTTGTTGACATGCATGAGGGTTTTGATGAAGGCGTTGATTATATATAGAGGTTCGCCTATTGAAGGAGCACTGCTCCTTTTATAGGCCGGGGAGACTCGGAGGCCAATTCACGCATACATACCACGCGCTCCATGATTGGTCCACCAATCATGGCATTAAATCAGGTTCCGCATTCTTAGGCCCGCCTTGATCTCCACGATCTGCTCGTTTCCACAAGGAAACCGGATTATGCCACCTTTCAGGAAATCAAATCTCACCACCTGTCACCTCTATCCAGCACTTCCTGACGTTCTCTTCAAGTCAGGGAATGGAGATAACTCGGTAGTTGAAGGCTGCCGATCGTATCTGGCTATGTTCGAACTTCCATAGGATTACTATTAGTTCGGCGGAACATTGCCGAACAAAAATTCATGACCCATATTCGAGTCAACGATTCTCCTGCGGGTAAACCAAACTTGTTCGGCTTATCAGGTTCGGTAGGGTTTTGCCGAACTCTGAACCACCGACCCATTTGTCCAACAATTCCATGGGTTCGGCTTATGTACTTGACGTGGCTACTGTCGGAGTCCCTTCATCGAGTTGTGCCCGCCACAGAAACAACTATTCACGGAACTATCTGGTAATATTGTTTGCATGAAAATTTATTGGCTCAATCAATTAGTGACAAGTGGTCATTCATTTTAGACAAAATGGAGCACGCATAGACTGAAATACATGAAATCACATAATTAAAAGAACGATGACGTTCTGATCAAATTAGCGTCGTTTTTATAGATAATGACAATTATTGCCAGATGTCATTTGAATGATAGCTTAGAAAGAAAGCAGTTCAAAGCTTTGAGGCGCGGATGATCTAATTCAAACAAGAGGCAGTTACAATTGACACAGTCGAAGGAGTTGAGACTCGAGCATGTAACTGCCCACTTCCAACGCGATGCTATTACAGGCAAGTGGAGTGATGGATTAAACTGAATTACCATAGTTAAAGATCATGGAGGGAAAGTTTGAATTCAAAACCAAGATGAGTTCGAAGGCAATCAGCGGGAAACAGAAAATGTGGAGAAGACTCAAGAGTTTGCTTATAAATAGAAGAAATAAAAGAAGGAAAACCCCCCAGACAAATCATCAAACAAACAGTTATGCTATACTTGGTTTGTCCATTAGGCAGTAGTTAGAAGAACTTAGACTTAAGTTCGAAATTGTTAATAGTAGTAATCATTTTGTAACTCATTCTGTTCGTTAATGGAAGTTTGGAGAATCAGTTGGAAAGCAAGTTTGTTTTTGAATTGATTTAAGTATCTTGCTTATTCTTTGATTTATCAAGTTTCTAGTGAATCGATGTGCCGTTCTAATACTTCTAGATAGAGAAATCCTCTTCATTGAGGTAATTGAACTGACACCACAATCGCTTGATTAAGATTTTCTTTTTATAAGTTGAAATCTAAAAAGAATAATTACAAGCGTTTTCTGGCACGCTAGCACACAATCATATTTCGGAAGTTAGCCAAAATCCCTGCCAGACAAATATATATACAGGGTTTTGACATGCATGAGGAGATACGGATCTTTGAACTAGTACACAAACACAGAGTCTAAAGGGATTTGAACCCAAGTATCCGGAAAAAAGTAGAACATTCGGGGGAAGAAGAGGGATCTTTGAACAACCAATTATAATAGAAAAGTCTTATATCTTGACATTATTTCATCAAAATGACAAATATGTGGACATTCCAGTGAACAGTATGTTCTTGTCACCCGACAGTCTTTGTTAGAGTAAGCCAAAAAATTCTTGGGACAACAATTGTTGGCTAATATGCCTAATCCTTTAGTGGAGGGTTAAGGATAGAACATATATACTATATGATTGAATCTGTGTAGACATTTTTAGTATCCATATGTGTTATTGTAGATTAGAGATTGATCCTGAATATAGTAATCTTACATAAACCTTTCTGCTATGGGCAAAAATCACGTGAATAAACGAACTCTTTGTTCATGAAATAGTAACGATATCTTGTAGTACTGAGCCTAGGGATAGAGGTAGAAGTTTGTTTTTGAGAGATCCATAGTTATTGTGTGGTACATTCTTCTCTATTAACACTACTTATTATGACGGATATCAAGTTTTTGTAGAAGGAGTAGAATATAAATTTTAGGAGAGCACTTTATGAATTACAGTCCATTTTGATTAGGGAAGTTGGGGAGAAATGAAATAACGGGCTAGAGAAATGGAGAAGTGTGTTCAATAATAGCTCTATTTTCCAAATCTCTCCAAAGAGGAAATTTGTGGACTTATTACCCATTTTCGCAAAACCTAAATGGCCCATCTCTTCTTTCCTTTTTTTTTTTTTGGGTACATCTCCTTTCTTTTTTTCTCTACTACTTTTAAAGAATATGAAAAATTCGAGTTGGCGGAAGAGGTGAATGAGCTAAATAATGCAACCTTCTGGAGGTTGAGTGAGAACAGATTTCATGTGGATAGTTTCCCAAATGGGTTTTAGTAATCAATATAGTGGTGATTAAAAATTGAGGGGTGAAGATCGTACATTTTTCAACACAAGCACATATATGACTTGACTGGGACTCTAGTACAGAGCTAGGATTATAGTATCAGGGGACCTGGAATATGAGAGAGTTTTAAAATATGATATTTGTGAAGTTTTCCTGCACATTTTCTAAAAATTTAATCCTACCAAAAACAAAAAAAAAAAAAAAACTCCATTAGAACACAAAACAAAAATTTGCCAATGAATTAGCTTCATCGTGTCTCAAATTGTATAATTGAAAGTGACTGAAGAATTGTGCAATCACATTTTGTATGAGGTGGATGGATTGTTTGAAAGGCAAGCCCCGATTCTACCTCTTCTGGCCATTTTGCTACTGGCCCAACATGAAAGGAAAATACCAAAGCTTCACAGGAGTGCAATTTTGTTCATCCTCCTTAAAAGAGGGTGAACGTTACCCTCCCCAAACCAAACTGAAACATTCAAGAATAGCATAATGAAATGCTGAAAGAAAAGATTCCGGGAAAAACACAAGCATTTGAAATCTACTAATTATGGCTTTATGAGAATGAAGATTCAAAACGAAACAAACTACAAAATACAAATCAGGAAGAGAGCTGAGCAAGACCAACCCCCTACTCCATAATAACAGTACCAAATTTCATGCAAGGTGTTGATCATACACACATTGTTTTCAACTTGAACTGCCGCTAAAGTACAATTGATGGAGAATAAAAAACTGAACCTTAGAACACAACTGTGTCGAGCATGGTGCCCAGAGTCTGAATAATGTTGGAAGACATCAAGTTGGAGACGTGTTCTTCGAGATGTTTCTTGGCATCCTGCCTTCCAACATTTGCAATAGCTAGCTTCTCCGGCGGCAACTCATCCTCTTCCTGCACTGCCTTGTTATACTTAATAGCTAGATTCAGCATCTCCTGCACAACCGAACAGAACAAGAAGTCATATGATTGCAACACAAAGGGATGCCTAAACAAATATTTCGAAAGATAAACTATTGGAGTCAATGGAGAAAGGTAGGAGAAAGATGACATCATGACACGGAGATGCCAAGACTCGAAATTCCTTAAAAAGGATATGGGACAAATTGCTCAGTTTGAACATCACATAGGACAAGATATCTAATGAATAATAATTCTCCTCAGCTGTATACTAAATTAACATTTTAAACATCACATATGGGACATATTGCTAGGTTAGAGTAGTGTTCTAAAACAAGGAATTAATCGCTGGAGGAGCCTATCCAATTAAGTCCAACTAACGATTAATCGCCGGTTACTAATTAATATTGCACTGATTAATCGCTGGAAGGTGGCCGACCACCTGACTAGCGCCGAGCGACTTTTAGAGCATTGAATTAGAGTCTCTGACCCTGGAGAATCCTGTCACACACAAATACATTCATGGTCACACACCAATATCCTCATGCGGTAAGCTGTGGAATCGGCCCTGCTACAAGAAGTGAGAGAACTTAAAAGTTGATTCCCAATGGAAAATGCAGGCCAGTAGCACTAACGAAGAGTGCGATGGTAATTCTAGGGTCATCTATTGCAGAACCATAACGAAAAGGGTCTGACTTTTAGCCTTCTAATCCATACTGGAGACACATGTATGCATGTATGTACCTATACACCAGAAGCATCATATCTATCTCATGGCTAAGCACACATCAGCATCTTAATATCATTACACTCAGCACCTTTTCTCAAAGGACCAAAGGAAACACGAAATTCCGAGACAGAGAATCTTTCAAAGCTTTAAGGTTCACCCCCTGGGAAAAAAAATATTATAAAAGCTTCACTTACCTGAACAGTCTGCTCATTGGTTTTGGAATGGGTATCAAAACGTTGGAGCGTCAATCCATCAGTCCACTTCTTCTTGTGAAGGTTCAGTAACATTTTCTCCTCAAGTTCATTCTTCCTGTAATTTATGGCTATTGAATAATAATGCCTGTTCAGCCCGTGGATTAATGCCTGCAAACAGGATTGCACATTAGAGGATGAAAACCAAAGGTTGACAAAATACGGCTTTCAGTAACATTAAGGCCCCACTAGCTTAAGCACTGACTTGAATGGATGGCTTGTTCAGATGACCAAGGTTTGATGTTGTCTGCCTCGGCTCTTGGCCAAGCATCATAGTTTGTGGGTTGATTAAACGGAATGCATCAATGACCACTTTCCCCTTCACGCTCTGTATGGGATCCACCACAACTGCCACGGCACGTTGATTCAAAGCTTCAAAACTCTGCACAATACCATAGAGGTCAGTAAAATTGGTCTTCACAGGAATAAACGCTAGTGAATTTACCCCAAACTTCCACGAGAGAGAGAGAGAGAGAGAGAGAGAGAGAGAGGCATCAAAACTTCTAAGAATTCTGACCTAACAAAAGCATCCTAAGCATTGTAATAGAAAGAAATAATAAGTTGCCCCTTCCACAAGCATCATAACCAACTTTTGGGTATACCCCTTGATGCTAAGGTTTTGAGGAATATTATCTATAATGAAGGCTGGTTATGGCCCTTTCAATGATGAGATATAATCTATAATGAAAGTTGGTTATGGCCCTTTTTATCTGCCCCACCTCCCCCTTTCCTTCCAAATGACTCCACAGCTGATCAATGCTTGGTTTTCCTCTCCTTCCTACAATGTTTTGCTTTCCTGGGACGCCATCAGAGCTCAGTACCCTATAATAGCTTGGCATAATTTATAGCTTCGTTTTCCCACTCTATCCCTAGGCACTCTTTATACTCCTGGATGGCTCTTAATGGCAAGCTCAGGACCAGGGATAGGCTAAATGCTTGGGGGGTCATTGATTATGCCATTTGCCATTTATGTAGCTCTATATCAGTAGACCACATAAAACTCAGATGATCTTACTCTCACTCTGTATGGTCTTTTATCGCTAAGCACTACCTATTCTCTGGTTATCCAAATTCTTGGACTCCTTTGAATATATGTCTCTCAAGGAAGCTAGAAGAGAATTTCATTCATTGCAAGCTTGGGAACTTGGATGTTGCTGGCTCTATATACTTCATATCAACAAAAAGAAATAAAAGAATACCCAAATGGCCAAAGGCATATCTAGACCTTGCTCTGGGGTTTTGGATCAAATTACTTCAGTGAGAAACTGAGAATCATACAGCTTCAACTTAGATCTGTGAAGACTTTCTTCTTTAAATTTTTGTTTTTTTGAAGATGGAAAATTCCATTTTGTATTATCATGCTTTCTGGGCAGATTCACAGACACCTGTGCCCTCATACCCTAAGCAACACCAAAAACTAGAAAAAACAACCAGTCCAAAACCTCGTGTTCTACACTCCCAATAAAATTGTAGAAGGCAAACAGATGGATTAGAGCTAAATTATGCATCTCTGCATGCACACAAGCACACAATTTCAAGAGACTAGAAGTTCTGTAAGGCTGTAAGCACAGTGATATGCACAAACTCTCAGCCATGTCTAAACATCAACACACAGTATCGTTCACAGGGGGGTAGGATCTCTGTTACCAGTCGTACGACTCAATATCCTACCTATGTACGCAACACTGTTAATCATCATCGTATCTTGCCATAGAGTTTGTGTCATGAGGTTCTTCCCAAATCTTATCTGGACATCATATTACAGTTGCTCCAGCTCTCTTAAAAACCCATTCAGTTAAGATTTAAGAGAAGGAAGGGTTAGTATCTCTTTCATCCCCACACTATCCTAATTTTTCATAATTCATCCCTAAACTATCAATTCCAACTATCCAATTAATTTCAATGTAGTATAATTATTGACATCGTTAACATACGTTAACCATTTTGATGAAAAAAAATAAAAATCCTTGGATAGCTTTTATATCGACTTTTATTCTGATCTCAACTTGAATTGTAACCATTCATCTCGTAGCTATAGTTTAGAAGACCATTCAGTTAGAAAGTTATATTGAGAGTCTGAGACCGAAATCGATAGGTCCCAGAATAAATTATTTTTCAAAAAATAGCCCTATGAGAGAAAAGATTCCAATAATATCATTGTGGGCTTAGTACTTTTCTGATTACATGGAAATGATATCAAAAGCATACTAAGCTCGCAGTCACAAAACCTTTCACCTCCTAAGGCCTGTTCAGAAAACCATTCATTCAAAATACCAATAGACAGCGAATTAAAAGACAGTTAATTTCATGTAATCAATTTAGAGACGTATCAATTTTTTACTAATAAACCTTATTATCTGTGAATGATGTTCTAAACTAGCGTTACAGAAATTCTTTTCACTTCTTTTTTCTTTTACTTCACTTTCTCTCAATTTAACTTTCCAGCACAAATATATTTCTAATCAAATGAATCCTAAATGATTTTTTGGGTTTCCCAACTTTTCGCTTCAGAAACCCCTCCACAAATTCTTG
Source organism: Rhododendron vialii (assembly GCF_030253575.1). Lineage (NCBI taxonomy): Eukaryota > Viridiplantae > Streptophyta > Magnoliopsida > Ericales > Ericaceae > Rhododendron > Rhododendron vialii. Next base: position 5,758,004 of record NC_080562.1, on the reverse strand, counting down.
ATCAAAAGCCCCCCATAGAAAATGATGGGATCGAAAAACAAGGTGTCTTCTTATCTAATATGACCAAGACAACTACATAATGCTACTAATATAATAAAAACGACAAACGCGAAAACAACCTGTTGAGTGTTAATGTCCACACCAGAGAGCCAGCAGCCAAATCCAGGATGTGAATGATACCATCCAACCACCATTTCTGGTCTGTAATTCAAAACAAAAGCACAAGCAAAATTTAACAGCAAAGCAGGTTGTCTTTTAGGGCAAAAGAAATGAACAGAGGAAAGGAGCATATCAATGCCAACTACATTAAGCACTGCATGCATATATCGGTGTGCCTTTTCTCTTCAAGATAATGGGGGCATGGAAGGACGCAAAATTGATATTCCTCAAGTACTATTCAAACTTCACATAACATTAAAGGCAATGGTTATAACTTATAACATGTACTCCCACTAACACACACAAGCAAAAAAAATGGTTGAACCCTAATCCAGAAACCATAACCAACCAGCTACTTCTAATCCTGTGATAGAGATTAGTTGTTAATATTTTACATCTATTACTTAGGTCTCTAGTGTCCTCAATTCTTGTATTTTACATAAATGCGAAATGTGAGTGATAAATCTTATGGAATGATCAAATCCTGATAAGAAGATTTTTTTTTGGGAGGCCTCCCCAATTGAGGCTTTTTTATCAATTGAATTAGTTTCTGAAAAGTTAAACTAGTAGTATAACAACTACATATATGAAAGTGAGGCCCCTAAAAACGGGAGGCCCTAGGCATTTGCCTTAATTGCCCAGTGCTTAGGCCGCCCCTGCCCGTTACTTGTAATTAGGGTTGCAAAAGAGCCGAATTGAACCGAGCTAACAATATTCAGGTTCGTTCATTAAGTTTTTAGCGAACTCGAGGTCGACCTCAATGACGATTTGACGAGCTGAACTCGAGCTTGTTCATGAGCCTTATCAAGCTAAAAATAGAGTATTTATGCTCTCATACAAGTCTACAGCTGCAAGTACAATTTTTAATAAGTCCATATATAGGTTTATATATATTACTCGAATCTCCAAGAGGTATTCTTATTGTCCGACTGCCTTCATCTGTGACTTTAGTCAATAAATAAATAAATTTCCAACAATAAAGTCCTACGTATTAACAATGAAGAATGGATACCTTCCAGTTTGTTTGAGCATGTCAAGCATATTAGTCTGGAAAACATGATCAACAGCTTCAACACTAACACCGGTACCACTCTGAGGCATCGCAAACACGTCAACGACGCGGACAGTGTACTCATCCACAAATTCGCCCAGCATCAGCCCCATCACTTCCATCGGCACCCCAGCCCTACCTGTTCTCCGCCCAAAACACAAAAACCCTAACTAGATTCAAACGCTCACACACCTAATAATAATCATTGCAACTAATATCCGTACGGAAACCCTAGAATTGAAAGACGGAGGAGTGTTTACCGTGCTTGAGCATCTTGAGGAGGGCGAGGGAAGAGATGTAAACTTGCTCCGACGAATCGAGAGTCGGCGAGTCCGGCGGCGGGTGTCCTAACGCGCCGCCGGCGCCGGCGAACATCCTCTGCAATCTCTCCATCCCCGACATTACTCTCTCTCTCTCTCTCTCTCTCTCTCTCTCTCTCTCTCTCTCGTTTTCGATTTTTCTTCTTTCTGATCCGAATTTGTTTTCTTTGGTAGCAAGCCAAGAATGCTCGAATTTCCCCCCAGCATATTTAACGTCTTCTAATGGGCCGAAAAGAATGACTGAGGCCCGTATTTTCCTTTGTAACGGGCTTTCAAGGGGAGAAGGAGCTTGGGCTTTCGACCTCCCTGAAGCATAGTCAAGCCCAAAGCAAGATTCTATTTCAAAAACAAGAAAAAACTAGAAACAAAACTAAAAAAACCGAAAAGCGCCCAATAAGAAAAAGGTTTCAATACAATAAATAGTAAGAAGAAAAATGAAAAGATCAAGACCCTGAGACCTTATTTGGAGGGAGCTAAGAAGTTTTGAGTAGGATACCTTATTAAGAGGGAGCAAATCTTTAAGTCCCAAATCTTTACCAGGATTGACCCAAATTCATTTTTCAAAATTTACGTCTCATGGTACATCCCCTTGAGTTTGATTTTCTGGCTCCGGCCTGATTCTAGACACCTTTGGTCAATCAAGTGGTCGACATGCCCTCATAGATTTTGCACCGCAAAGAGGGGTTAAGCTCACATCCCTACCCTAATCATCCTACCTCTCCAAACTCACATTTTTTGGCTCCAAGGTGGGCCTATAAAAATAATCCGAGTCGTTCAGCTCGTGGGACTCATTGGAAAAATTATGACTCCAAAAAACAAATTTGATTCAATTAAATTCGGAACAAAACTTCATATGGACTAGCCACAGATTACATGATAGCAGCTTCGGAAAGAGTAAGCCCTTACGTTGCAAGTTTGTTTTTTTTTTTTTTATTATTTTGGATAACTCAGGTGTTTGGGTAAACTTACGCACATTTCAACTAATCCGGAGAAACCAATTCCCCTGTCCATTAGTAGGGGCCATAGTTAAAACTAGAGCATAGATCTCTATGGTTTTTCTTCCACATGTATCTGATAGCACTCAGGAGGTTTCGAAAATGAGATCTCAGAACACAGCAAAAATTTGAAGTCTACCTTGACAACCAGCCTAAACCCCTTGGGATTCTTGTAAGGTTGCGGGTCTTGACCATTACCCTTGTGATTAAATCAAAGTTAATACAGTATTAAAAAATCATCTCTCATAGTTCGGTCCCTTTCTGGCTCCTTTTCCGTGATCCATAGCCACCTAGACTCTAGTCAAGTGGTACACTGTATTCCCTTTAATTCATTAGGACCCATATGAGAGAGCATCTCAGAGTTAGTCCGGTTGGTTGGTGAGTGTACTTTCTTAGTAATTGATCAAAATTCGATTCTTGGGGTGATGTCGCGAAAAAGTAATTTTTGTGAATTTTCTAGTCCCGACGTGGATGACCTGCTCTTTGACTGAACCAAGAGAAAATTAATTGAAGTGCGCGTAAACTGATAGGGACATTCCTAACCGTCTAACCAGAGAGAGACAGAGACATAGTACTGTACGACTTGATGGTCAGCATGTGCAAGAAATATTGGTAACACGAGGAAACCTCGCCAAGGTTGACTGTTAGATTAAGCGCAATCCGTCACATCATATCCAACTAAGCCAAGAGATATTTCCCTCGCATAAAAAATAAAAAGAAAATTGCTATTCCCCCCACCCCGGCCCCACCCCCGACACCCCACCCCGGCCCCACACCAAATTTACCTTCTTACCCTTACCTCCAGCCTTCCCTTTTCCTTTTTGTTTTCTTTTATTTTTTACCCGGCCCCCTCTCAGCCTTCCCTTTTTGTTTTCTTTTTTTTTTTACCCGGCCGTTTTCTGTTTTTTTTAACCCGCCCCCCCTCCCCAGCCTTATCTTTTTGTTTTGGTTTTTTTATTTTATCAAACCCCATTCTTTCCTTAAAATCCGGATTATCCCCCGGCCCCCCACTCAAAAAACATCCGGCCCCCCCTCCCCTCTTAAAACACCTTCACCTTTTAAAATTTATTTTTATTTAATTAATTTTATCCTATTTATTTAATTTCTATAAATACACCGGGTCAAAAATCGTATTTTTTTGATCATTTTATTTTAAATGGTCATAATAAATTTTTTGCTCTAAGACTTTTCAACAAACACCCTAAAACTCATTATTTAGTTTCAAGACTCTCTTAGGGTGTTCATTGAAAGGCCTTGGAGGCAAAAATTTATTACGACCATTTAGGATGAAATGATCAGAAAAATAACATCTTTGCACCAATTCAAACAGATTGAAAATTGAAACATTTATTTTTGTAATTATATTTTTATTAGACTTGAACCTAGAATTAAACTTCAACCATAGAGCAAATATGGGGGGGGGGGGGGGGGGGGGGGGGGGTCATATGGGGTGAGGAGAGAGGTCCTCATTTTCCTATAAATAGAACACTTTGTGAAATCATTCAATTCACACCTTGGGGGGGGGGGGGGCATATGGGGTGAGGAGAGAGGTCCTCATTTTCCTATAAATAGAACCCTTTGTGAAACCATTCAATTCACACCTTGAATCTCTCCAACTTTTCTCTCTAGAAATTTTGTGTTTGCTCTTTGTTCTTACTTTGTTCTTGGTATTATTGAGTTTCTTCTTGAGTTCTTCATGAAACTCAACCCAAGACCGCCACCAAACCACCACCCGATCAGCCTCTCGATCCAAAAAATTGAGTAGTTTAGTCAATATTTATTTTCGAGAGAAAAAAAAAGTATTTTCTTTTCTCTTTCGAAGCTACCGTAAGCTTACCGTAAGAAGTCACTTCGTTCGATAGCCACATTCATCTTCTGTAAGCTACCGTAACCTTCTATTATATTTTATTTTTGTGTTTAAAAATGCATATTAAGTTAAAATATTAAAGATAGCTAGCAAACTTATTCTACTAAAATTACTAGTCTAAAGCATAAGTGGTTTCCACTCCAAAGGTGTCCGTCCATGTGACACTATGCTTTATGATCGTTTTTACAATTGTGGAGTAACCCGAGGCTAACACCCTCGAAAGTTTGTCAACAAGTCTGGCTTCGTACCGACTAAGAAAAGATTATTAAAATAATAAAAAAAAGATTCAAAGTGGAAGGAATCAAAAGGAAATAAAGAGAAAAAAAAAACGAAAAAAAAATTCTAACAGAAAAAAACAAAAGCAAATAAAGAAGAAAAAAAAACAAAAAAAAAAAAAAAATGGAAGGAGGGAGGAGCAGGAGAAGGGGGGGGGGGCGAAAGCAGCCCTCAAATAAAAATTTGATAATCGGATGTTCGAGTCAATTTACGCGCACTTCGACTAATTCCGGAGCCTTAAAGTTAATGATTGAACAAATCTCCTGTTGCCCCAGGGTATACAAGTGTTTGGCTTTCGCGGATTCAAACTTACAACCTCTTAAGACCAAATCTTTAAGTTTGTTTCTTATACTCACCTGGCTAAACCCGGTTTCCATTAGATACAAATTAGAAGCACCCCTTTTTGTACAACGTAGGGCCAATGTGTACCGACACTTATCTGTATTTAATTACAACGGAGATGCTCCAAGGGCATCCTTCTCTCTAGCGTGATCCCCTGTCCGACTTGTCTCCCACTCCTTTCGACTGTTGGTCTTGCAAATCAACGGTTGAAATGGGTCGAGCATGTTTTGCTCCAAAACGACGTCGCTTTGAGAAAAAAGTGCTCGGCCCATCTCAGTCGTTGATTTGCGAGATCATTGGCCGAGAGAGGTGGAACAGGTGAGTCGGATAGGATGAGTCGAATAGGGGATCCGGGTTCGCCTTTTCTGCTTTTGTCTTGAATTAATAACACATCCACGGTTCCATTACTGTATCCTTCGGTCTTAATTAATTATTATTTTTTTTATCTACCTTTCCATTTTAAGATGTCCCAAAGAGTTAGTTTATTTGAAAAGTCAAATAATATGTCTATAATTTTCCAAAATTATTTTGTACTACTGAATATGAGTACAATAAAAAGGTGAGATTAAAGGACTCTAAATTAGTATTTCCTTTTTATGCCGTGTTTGATCGCATTTATTGATGGTATATGTAAAATGTTTGAAAAACGACCAAGAATATATAGAATTAGAGGGAGTGGAATGAAACCAATATACTCGTCGGTGCTTCTTATCACTTATGTGTGCTTCTCAAGTAATTTTCGATCAGGAACAAAGCCATGTGCACGGGGTGCGCGCAATCATTATTGAGTAGTCGTTTACCATCCTTTTTTCCTTTTCTCCAGACAAAATAAATACTACGTGAATGACCGGTATTAGTGAGACGTAACTACTGAGTAGTCATTTTCATACCCTCCTAGCTTGTTTTATTTTCTCTTGACAAGATAAACATGACCGATTGGTAGGGCTGCAAACAAATCGAGTCGAACTTTACAGTTTTTAAGCTTGTTTATTAAGTTTTTAACGAACTTGAGCTCGAGTTCAGTGAAAACTTAACGAGTCGAGCTCGAGTCGAGCGGGCCTTGGCTTGACTCGAGCTTGTTCACGAGTCTCAACGGACCAACAAAAAATGTATATATATCCTTGCATAGGCCTAATACAACCAAAAATATTTTGATTGTGAAGGTATATATCTTTCATTTTCCTATGGAGCGGGGGTGTACTGGTGTGCGTGTGTCCTCGCCTCTCTTGGTTGACTGGAAAGTGAAAGCGGAAAGAACAAATTATGAAATAACAATAAAAATCCGAAACTCAAGTATATATACCCCGGCTCGCTAGCCGACTCGAGCCAAGCTTATCCTAGCTCGAGCTCGGCTGGTTTACAAACGGCTGGTTTACAAAACGAGCTGAAAAAATCGATTTGAACTCATTCGGTTCGTTTAACTTCCGAGCCGAGTTTGAACGAGCCAAGCTGTAAGCTGCTCGCGAGCGGCTCGGTTCGTTTGTAGTCCTACCGACCGGTATTGGTGGAACATCACATGGCCGTGTTTTCAGAAGACTAAATAAAATTTTCCTTTGTTTCACGAGCATGAAATACAAAAGCATTCTTAGAAAGTTTCTTCCATTACCAAAGTAATTAACATCCCTCAAAATTCCTAAAATATTTAGATACTTTTATTCATTCGATACATAACAAATTCGATATACATAATCAAAAACATGGTTATGTATACAGAGATTTTTCCTAATTGAATATTATTCGAATTGAAAAAAGGTTAAAGAAATGTAATTATCAGCAACCTCAAACATATACTGCTCACTTTTGAGCAGTACTGGAATATGCCTCAGGAACTAAACTTAGTTTAAAACCCTTCGGATTTATGGTGAGCCCATGGGGAGATGGAGATCTGATATCACGAAGTCGCTTCTCATCGGAGAGTAGTTTTGCAAACCTGCAAGATAAATTTAAAAAAAATAAAAAATTAGACTCACTTTGTTTGGCTCTTACAATAGTTGATCAGTAAATTATAATTGTTACTAGTACGATATTTAGAGGTGTCAAACGGGTCGGGTCGTGCCTGAGTCCAATCCCTGTATGTGGGCTAGGCTAGGCCGTTGTATTGTGGCCCGTGGCACGGGCATAGAAAAGCACGGCCGGTCATGAAACGGCGCGAGTAAATTTTTTCAAAATTTTGAATAATTAATTGCAACAGTAGATGTACGCGTATATATATATGTACCTTTGGAGAGCTTGTTCATTAGTCTCCTGATCAGAAGATTCCACAAGACCTGTTTCCAAATTTACCCTCGCCACTGGTTTCTTGAGTAAATTCTCACCAACTTTGACTAGAGCCTCCAAATTTTCTTTGGTAGCTATATCAACAGATGATACTACCCCTGTTAAAGTGTCCTCCTGTAATTTGGTTCCAAAAAAAATTTAATGTCAAGGGGTGGTGTTTAATTAGGAGAAATTAGATGAAAAATCAAGAAGTTTTTTTTTTTTCTTTTTCCCTCTTTTGTTGATGAGGATTGAGAATTTAGTTTGGCCGAATTTTGATTTTTGTATGTTTTTAATTGTCTTCATATGTTTGTCTTTTCTAAATTGGTTTAGATTCTGGCGTCCAAATTTTAGTACAAACCAATTGATCGGAACGAGATCAATCTGACAAGTAAATTTCTTCTATCAAAACTCAAAAAGTTCACTAAATTAAAATGATAATAAAGCCAAAAAAAAAAAAAAAAACCATCTTTGTTTGGAATATTTTTCTTTTTGATTAACTTTCACATTGGGTGTGCACGTACTTTTTAGTCTTCTTATTTCTCTCATGAAATTAATCGGTTTATGATAATTCTTTTGGTAAAACTTAAAAAGGCCAATAAAGAAAAAAATATGTGTTTTAACTTATTTTTTATTTTCTTAAACTTATTTTAAAAAACACTAAAAAAACTCAATAAAGACAGAAATAAGCCATTATGATTTTGGCTTTTGTTTTTTTTAGTTTCTAAACTTATTTTCAATATGTTTTGTGTTCGTTTATTTTAGATCCCTAATTTTTCTCTCCAAAACAAATCAAATTACTAATTTCTGATGAAAAAACAAAAACAATTAAAAAAGATACCATTATAAAAAACAAAAAATATATTCTAGTTAAAACTGAGCCTTAGATCCCGGATATATGCTAGTCAAAATTAATATTTTGATTACCGAACCGTGCTGTGCACCCCTGTACAGCACCATTCCCGGGTTCATAGATAATGAACTACGTACTTGAATTCGCAGATAATTCTTTTCAGAGTGGAGGGCTTGGAAAATGATACTAAGGTGGTAATGAATTACGTACCTGAATTCGCAGATAATTCTTTTCAGAGTGGAGGGCTTGGAAAATGACACTAAGGTGGTAGTCAACCATGTCAGCACTGGCTTGGGTAAAAACATCTACCAAAGGCGTGGAGCCAGCATTTGTTAACCACCCCAATAAACCCCATTTAGCTGCTCCATCTGCATTGTATTTCTCTTCCTCTTTGTGTGTGCCAGTTCCCAATGATATAACCAGGAGTCGACCATAGTCCAATTGCTTTATTGCGAAATAGTCTGAGTTTCCCCTCATGATCTGCTTTGTTGTTTCCCCAATTGCAATTAAAGTCTGGCCAAAAAAAATATTCCAAAATCAAACTAGTTAACATACACATCTCTTTGTAAAAGCAAAAAATAGAATTTATTAATCTTTGGAACGCGATTTTAGAGATTAACAGGATCGAGGGCATGGTAACATGACAATTAAAAGAAAGCATCCCGACTAGAGGTGTCAAACAGGCTAGGCGGACACATCACGACACGATCCCTATAGATGGGCCAACTGGGCCGTTGTTTTGGAACTTAATTTTGTTCATCCTTCTTAAAAGAGGCTGAACATTGCCTCTTATTAGTTGAAATGGCGTGGAGTCCACCACAAAGTGATATCATGCATGCTTATCAAAAAGTGTATAGCAGGGGTGAGACCCACATAATTTCAACAAATAAAAGGGAATGTAACATTCACCCTCTTATAAGGGGGTGAACAAAATTACACTCATTGTTTTGTGGCATTGGTACGTGGCATGGGAACGACACGAGAATGACACGAGTAAAAATTCGAAGATTTAGAAGTAATTAATTGCAAAAGTAGATGTATACACCATAAAAATAAGGTTGAGAATTCGTTCTTAGGTTTGGGCCCTATCCTTTCAACTAAATTAAACCGGAAATGCAATTATCAACAAAATGTTTGCCTATTTCTTCAATATGATTTTATTATAGTTAAAACGATAAACTATTTGGTAATGTTTTCTGTCAATTACAATGAAAAAAAATGATAGCAATTTTTTAAAAGTTTTTTTTTTGTCTTCACAATGCCCGATAAATAAGAATTCCAATTGGGGGCACAGACACGACACAACACGGAGTGTGGCGTGCCCATGGGCGGGGCCGGATTGAGTATATTCTTAAATGGTTTGACCCGGCACGACTAATAAATGGACCAAACTAAACACGACATAAGACACATTTGACACGAAACTAAACGAATCGACAGACATAACACGGCCCATTTAAAATCTCCAATCCCAACCATCGACTATATCCACAAGTACATAGAATCAAAACCAATCAGCATCACGTGGTCTTCCCCGCAGTATAATTAAAATCGCCACTTCATTTTCAATGATGAGTAACATCACTAGAAATACATCTAATTAAGAAATAAGCTTAGAATTGACAATTTATTTAATCTATACCAAATTGTTAACTACTAACTCATCTAAAAATTAAATTATTTGACTAGAGAAATTTTAGCATTTTTATAAAATACTAAACATGCCCTCACATGTGGCCGCGTTTCATTTGTAAGCATGCTAAACACGTGCAAGTATTTACTCCCTACGTCCCGTTTTTATTGTCCATTTTCGTTTTTCGCGCCGTTCTTCAACGCTTATATCTTCTAATATGAATCTCTAAATATATGCAATATAGATCTTGTTTGATAGTTCTCGATTAGATCTATAATACAAAGTTTTCAAAATTATGAAAAACATTGTAGATTGGGAGATATAAGCATTGAAAGAACGGCACACGAAAAACGAAAATGGACAATAAAAATAGGACGGAGGGAGTATTAAATAGGTCGGCAGTGAATTTCGAACCTAAGGCCTATTGTTTGCTTTGATACCATATCATTTTATTAACCAAAAACTCAACTAAAAATGCAAGCAATCATTTTATGGTTCATGTTCATCTTTTCTGATTTTTTATTGAGATTATTTATGTTCTCAACAACCTCTATTTTGTTTTTAAGCACTTATTTATTTACAATTTATGTCCGTATATTTGGATTTTTTTTTGTTAAAGTTTGTTTCCAAAATTTTATTTTTATAAGTCATCTTGACAGAAGGATTTGAAAAAAAAAAACTCAAAGTCACTAAAGAAAAATTTCCAGCAATTTTGACTTATTTATGTCTTCTCTGTTCGTTTGTTTCTTTTTTTTTTTTAATTTTAAATTTGATGCATCTTTTGAAATTTACAATTCGATAATCCTAAATTGTTGACCAGAAACTAAACAAACGTCCACAAAAGACATAGGTTAAAAAAAAAATACATCCCTAACTCGTGCTTGTAAAATAATTTGGTGCGTACCGGATTATTTGCAGCTACGCCACCATCAATTAGGTTAAATTCCCTCACTTTTCCATCAGGGTCCTTGGTTTCAAAAGTATGTGCAGGAAGATAAGTTGGTGCTGCTGAGGTTGCAATGCATATATCTGAGAGTAATGCGTCCAAGCTTGGCTTATTCTTCACCTAAAACATGAAAAAAATACAATTTTCCCGATTACTCAAACCCTATGATCGATCCAATCAATAACTTACGGTTTCAGTGATGAAACTTCACAAAAGGGCTGAGAATAGAACCTCGTAGGAGGAAAAGATGGTCGGTTGGAGTTTCTTGATGTCGAAAGTAGGAATCGCAATATTAGTCAAGGCCTGGTGTAGCTTTATATTTCCAAGCTTTTCTTTGGCAATGTTGTGGAGATACTTCCCATCATATTTTGGTCCTGATAAGGCTTTTACTATCTTTGTAGTGTTAGGAAATGGTGTGAAGCTGTGGGTATAAAACGTTCAAACATGTTAGTAACCATGAAATATATGTGTATATAACAAAGAAAACACTATACTAGAGGCCCCATATTTGGATGTCACTACAACAAATTAAAATAGGTCTAAGACGACGAAAAAAAATCGTCGCCAATTACATATTTTTCATCGCCAAAATGATTGCCGACGAAAAGAATTTGTCGCCCCATTCGTCATCTTATCCTCGTCATTAAAGACGAAAAAAATAATTTTGTCATTGATGGTCTCATCGGCGATGAATTTTTTCATCTCTGATTGTTACTATATCCGCGACGGATTTTTTTTTAGCCAATGCATTCTCATTGTCAACGAATTTTTTCGTCGCTAAAAGCCAAAACGAAAAAAATTAATTGTGATTTGGTTACCACCACTCAAACCCACTACCTTAGGTATCTTTTTTTTGTTTTGACAAAAGTTAGAGGTACTTTATTGATAAAGCCCAACATCAACACTTACATAACGAAATTTATTATAGATAATTTGGATAAAATCAAACTAATCATCTAACTGATACATAACGAGAAAGAACGAGGCGATTGATGTCTTTCATCCCCAGCCCAGATATCGCTTGACGCACCTTCTGCTGAACGGAAGATTTATATTTCCTATAACAGTCTAAAAAAGAAATACATTTCTAGCCAAGAAAAAAAGACAACAAGAACCTAGACGATTAGATGAAATTCGACCATAAATGAACACTAATAAATTTCTAGCAAACCACCAATAGATGCATACTAATCTTCTCGAGCCCGAATAGTAAACAAATCGTCCAAAGGCGAACTTTCTACTCTCACAAGGAGAGACAAAACTCCCCTATATCTTACTCTAAGAGCCCGTTCCAGAAAATAAATAAGAACTTATTTTTTGTCCAATAATAAGGGTTGTTCCAAAAAAATAAGGAGGTGGTACTTATTTTTTCAGAATTTACATAGGTACCAATGGGTGCCGGAGAGGAAAATCGTCCGATTGCTGTGCCGAGCCGTCTCCGGCCACTGGAAGGCCGATCCGAGCCGTCCAAAAATTCTAAAAAATAAAACCGAGGGGGCCTTCACGGGAATCAACGACATCCGAGGTGTGTAAGATGCTTGAACCGAGCACCCTTTTTCCGTGTAGGGTGCTTGATCATATATACACAAAAAAGGGGTGCTCGGATCAAGCACCCTACACACCTCGAATGCCATTGATTCCCACGTAAGCTCCCTTGTTTTTTTTTATAGAATTTTTGGATGGCTCGGATCAGCCGTCCGGTGGCCGGAGACAGCCCGGCGCGGCCGCCGGTACGATTTCCCTCCGCCGGTGCCCATTATCATAGCAACAGTCTTATTTTTTGTATAAGGCAGTTAAACTTCAAGCTCAAAAATTATGTGTTTACACAAATAATTTTTCTACCACTATGGATCTTGTTTGATAGATCTCATTGAGATCTTTAATACGGTGCAAAAAAAATTGAATTTTTTTTTCATTTACATTATTTTTGAGTTTGAAAATGTGAAAGAAACTTTTTATTTGAGTTTTGTGGAATGACCCTTCTTATTTTTGAATGAGAAGTGGCAAAATAAGTACTTATTTTTTAAGAAGGTTTCTGGAACGGAGCCTAAATCCAGCTGTCCAAAAACCGCCAAACGGATTGCAACCCTCACTGCCTCCACCGCAGTTGCCACAAGGGCTCTGACAATGGATTAAACGACTCCGATGACGGCAGAGCCGGCTGAACAGAGAGGGTCAGATATGAAGTTGGAGAAAACTAAAAGAAAAAAACCATAGGGAATAGGGAAAAAAAAGAGGAGAGCGAAGAAGGAAGAGCGGGTGAAGGAGGAGGAGCCCGGGGAGGAGGGAGAGGGACGCCTGCCCCCCAAGCAGAAAAGATATGCGGATGTGGCTTTTCAAAACCGCCTTGGAGCTCTCAAAACCACAAACAAGCAGCAGAAGCAACACAACCAGCAACCCGGCCCAAAGAAACCATAAAACAACACAATATTCGTATGTTATGAACTTTTGTCTTGATCGACGTCATAGATTTCTATATATATACACTATACAAATACGGATTTTTACATAATTCAAGGGGTACATATAGCTCACATCCCTTTATAATTGAATTAAAATTTTTGACTTGTTTATACCTGGGTTGTGGGAATATTTTAGGGCAGTGCTCAAGGTAGAAGTCTTTAATGTCTTTAGCGGCAAACAAGGGGCGGTTATTTTCGCCAGGTGCTGTTAACATCGCGGTCACAAGACCACCTGTGCTTGTTCCGGCAATAATATCAAAGTAATCTGCAAGTCTTACTTGCTCACCATCCAGCTTCTGCGCGACCAAGCCGATTAGAAGTTAATACATGAAAGATTACCAACCCTTCCACTAAAAAGTAAGTGAAAATTTTGGATTGGATGTGTACGTCCAGATGTTGAATTTTCATCTTACACACGACACCGGAAAAAAAAATAAAAATAAAGTAAAGCACCTGAAGTTCAGACTCCAGGAAGCCGAGGATAGTCCCTGGGATAAGTCCTCTTATTCCACCTCCATCAATGCTGAGAACTGTGATTAGGTTTCCATAAGTTGGGGGCTGAAGTGGTGACTTTGGACTCTCCATATTCCAATATCTGTGTGTGTGTGTGAGAGAGAGAGAGAGAGAGAGAGAGAGAGAGAGAGAGGTTTGGCTGTGAAAGAAACAAGTTTTGATAGTTTTGCTCAGAAGTTTGTGTATTTCTGCTTTGCCTGTTACGGTATTTATAATAGAGTACTCTTCAGTCTTATTCTTCTTCGGGTTTGTCGACATGCATGAGAAATTTCTTTTCGCAGGCTCGAAATTTATTTGTTAATTAGACGGTGTTCCACTAATTCTTCTTTTTATAAAAATTTTTTTTTTCAATTTTTAAACTCAAATATAATCAAAATGAAAAATAATTTTTTGATTTTTTTTGCACCGTATAAAAGATCTCAATAAAATCTATCAAATAAGATCTATATTGGTAAAAAAATTATTTGCGTAAACACATAATTTTTAGACTTAAAATTTACTTTTTTTTTTAAAATTCACTTTTTGAAAAAATGAAACACTCTCTTTCAAGGGGTCTGGAAAAGTCAAACATTGCATGCGCTTGGAAATTCATTCATTCTTTTTGTACTTTCCTTTGGTTTTAGTCAAAGTTGAAACAGAGGTCCTGCTCTGCCAGAAAAATTGGAATCCTTGAGACTAATTCTGTGACTTGTTGGTGAGACTTCAAGAGAATTGTAGGTAAGGTTATTGACTTGGTGATGCTTTCAAAGTAGTCCAAAGTTGAATAATTTGGCTCAATTTTTTTTTGCCATTGTATACATCATTGGAGGGCTGGCGGGGAGTTAGTAAGTTAGTCCATATGGGTTCAGAAACTGTTCATAATTCTGAACTCCAAACGCCTCTGCCGAGGCTATAGTCTCTCTTGTGAGAGAACTAGGAGATAACCGCGAGGCTAAAAGCCCTATGGATTAATTTGATTCTTTTTTTATTGGCAAAAGGATATAATCATTGAAAAAACAAACAAAGAACACATTCATCCTTTAACAAAGGCGTTGATAATCATCAGAAAACTCCTAGACCTAGGATCAGAAAAAGGAAAATACTCATGACTCATGAGGGGAAGAAGTCGATCCCTCCCCTTTTGCCGCCCTATTAGAGTGTAACATCAAGAAGGAGGGGCGGCGGCTGCTAGAGAGAGAGAGAGAGAGAGAGAGAGAGAGAGGACAACTTGTTTGAAGAAAACAGTTCCATAATATTTATTGATTCACCAAGATCCTGTTGATTTTACGATTTTGGATAATGAATGGAGAGAGATAGATCGAGAAATGAAAGTAATAATTGAAAAAAAATTTTTTAGAGACCATACGCAAAGAAAGAATCCAAAATCACAAAACGAACATGATGCAAATGTCACAGATATGCATATGTTCATGAATCTTCTAGCCCTAGTTGAATGACACCATATTGTCACTTATCTTTCATGTAATAAGTGATTGTCTAGGAAAAACTAGTATACGAGCTGGAAATGCATTACCAGTCAGGTTTTGAGTTAAGTACTATAAGATATCCGTCGAGGAGTATTGTTATGAGCACTACATATATAGGGGCAGGTCTTGTAGGGGATCTACCGAACCTATATATGTTGGGGTAGAACTTAACGAGCATGAAAGATTACGTTTAGTCATGATACTAAGAAGTCATAGAGACTTGAACCAAAGCATTGGGCGATGAATATCGAATACTTATCCGTTGAGTCAACCGCTTGGCCGGTGGTAGTACTATTAGAGTTTTACAAGATTCGAGCCAAAACCCATTCAGATCAGGGTGCGACATGCAGACAAGAAATTAACTTGAACATTTGTGTAGAATTTTCCTTATGAAGTGATGGAGTTGAAATGTCAACTAGGGCCAGAAGATTCATGAATGCATATCAATGAGATTTGGTGAACCAAATGTATAATTCCAACCACGCAAAGGATAGGCCCCACATATATTGATGGTCCTATTCGACGATTTCACCCGGAAAAAAAAAAAGATTGGGCCACAGTGAATGGGATATATCAAGTATTTGTGCCTTGTTTTTTTATATTTTATTTTATCATAACTCAAGTTTCTGGCCAGAACAAGTTCAGTCCGATTAATTTTAGGAGATCAATTTCACCGTGCTCTAGCAGAAGGTTCAATTAAAACTGAAGCAAAGCCTCATATATACATGGCCAGGCTTCATATATGATTTGATACCATATTTTGAACTTGAAACTTTAAGATGGAAGCTGTTGATTAATGCCACGGGAACAATTATCCCTGCCACGCTCATTGATTACCTAATGAGCTAGGGCAATTATGCTTAGCTTTCCTATACCGCTTGCAGGACTTTCCGTGTGGTGAATACTCCTATCTATTTGTACAATCTAATTTGATGCTATCCTAGCAGCCAACAAAGAATAGCTTTCTGAAATTCTACATGCCAACTACAAGCAAGAAATCTTCCACGGTTCACTTTTTTTTTTTTTTTCACATTTCTACTAAAAACACCATCTTTTTTTCTCTTTTTTTTCTCTTTTTTTTTTTATACTTTTGATCATAATTTTTTTTTACTTTTTAGACTCCTCTCATTAAGACGAATGATTATTTCAAAAAAAACATAAATCTAATAAAAATTCAAAAAGGATGAACAAAAATAACCCTAAAAATATCAAAAAATTAGTGGAAATATGGAAAAGGTTCTTGTGGTTGTTTTCACCTATGATACATTTTATTCTTTGAGTGATACGACTGTCCAAAAAGATCCATCATTTTGAGACGGAGGTAGTATCAAAGTACGCAGATTAAGATTATCAACGGGAAAGATGCGAAGAAATATCTCAGTACATTGGACAGTTCTAGAAACGGTAGTTTAGAAAACTTAACCGATGAAAGAAAAAGTAAAACGAACTTTGATTGCTTAGGAGGGTAATTGGGTCATCCATTGGGTAATTGGCTTACCGTGGCATTATCTTATTTTATTTAGTATATCCATATTGCTGGGTAGCTAGTTAGGTACGTAAGTGCATGATTGGACCTTGGAAGTAGTACTGTTGTTTGACCGTTAGGAAATGCAGTAGGGGTTCTACCTTTACAGAACCTCTCTCTTGAAATGGTGAGGTGGTATTAATATTTGGCAGCACCAATACGGCAAACACAGGACACTTTGGACGATCGTAGGTACTATTATTAAACCATTAGAGCTACTCCTAAGTTTTGCTTTTTAGGTTTTCTTTGCTTTTTCAGATACATGAACCCAATTTGTCCAGAAACTATAGAAGTAAATTGATGACGGCTTTTCTATGGTAGTTATAAACCGCGTTTTTGGCACCAAATTGATGCAAAGAAAACGATTTTCTTTACTAAAATACCAAAGAAATTGAATCATCCCCGGCCCATAACTTGAATTGGTTAACGGTAAGAGTATTAGAGCAAATCTGAACCATTAATTATATTAATGATTGGTCCATATTTTGAACTGTCTACCCATCCAGTCTAAAAATTGGGACGGAGAGAAATATCCGAACGTGATACCAAAATATTGTGTTGTTAGATTTGCAAAAGATAGGGCGCGAATAAGCCAGGAAAGTAACGTAAGACCAAAGATGGGACCAGATTAATCCACCTATTTTTTTTTGAAGGGCGCGTTAATCCATTTCTCTAAGAGGTTCTCTAAGGGAATAAACAAAATTTTACATCAGATACGTATTTTGGGTGACTCATGTGGCAAATTGGAGAGTTATGCACTCCAATGTACTATTCAAATTTTAATATTTTTTTATCACAATTTCAAACTCTAAAGGACCCACCTTCCATAAAGAGAGAGAGAGAGAGAGAGAGAGAGAGAGAGAGCAGAACGTTGGTTCTTGGAGTTAATTTGAGAGAGAGAGAGAGAGAGAGAGCAGAACGTTGGTTCTTGGAGTTAAACAAATTAAAGATCTCTAAATTTATGATATACTCCATCCGTCTCATTTTCATTGTTCATTTTTAAATTACGTGTCATTTTTTAATTGTTTATATATTTTAATTTATAATGTTTTTCGTAATTTTGAAATTTTGCATTATAGAATTAATTGAGATCTATCAAATAAGATCTATATTTCATATTTTTCAAAATTCACACTAAAAGATATAGACAAAAGACACAAAAGAAACAAACAGAATAATGGACAATAAAAATGGGACGGAGGGAGTAGGTATCAGAGACGACCATAAATAGTTTGACCTATAATTAGTTTTGTTATGCCACGTATTCCAAACGAAAGAAAAATAATTGCCATAAACGCAACAATTTCAATACAGAAATCCCAATTAAACAAAGCATAATTGTAACAAACTGTCCAAATAATAAATTTCTTTCGATTCATTGTGTGAGTTTGGGAGTTTTTTTTTTTTTTTTTTTGTGAGATTTTAACTTTTCAAAATTAGTTTGGAGTGTTTGTCAAAAAATTTAGATAATGGATTCTCGGATTTTACAAATTTTGAAAAGCTAAAAAAGGAATGAAATTATCGAAATTTTGAAGTTGGGCTTGTGTAACGATCCGGATTTTTGACCCAATTTTTTTAATACAAATTTATATTGTTAAATTTCTAATTCAATAATAAATTAGATTGAATAATTAAAATATATTATTATGTGTACAATTGATATTATTTGCATTATTGTATAAGATATGTATTTAAACTTTAGATATACAGGAAATTAGTGATTCATATTCATTTCTTATCTTTCCTATCTAAACCCTAAGTAGAACTCTATTCAAACTAACTCTCCACTTCTCTATCTCTCATCCTATACATAAAAGCGTCCAGATACATTCTCACCATGTACATACATGCGTCCATATACATTAGAATTGAAAACCCCCCAAATGTGGCACTTGTCCCCTATCTTTTTATCATTATCAGTATCACTCTCCTTCCTCATTCCACCACTTCTACACTTATCCTCTCACCTTCTAATTACCTTATTCTCTCTCATTATACATACTCACATAAATTCGAAAATTGAACACCAGTATATTATTTTACTCCAAATTTTATTGTTGAGTCTAGAATAGAGAGAGAGAGAGTTGTGGCCGTACGTGTGTGCACACCGTGAGTTTCGTGGGCACACTGCTGCTGCGGGCCCTATCAGAGGGTCGCCGGACGCTGCCCCGAGATTTCAAAACCACCATGGCGATCTACGGACACCGTACAACACTTATCCGAACTTAGAATCGCATTTGAGGTAGTTTTCCAGAAACCCAAAACCTTTATCTGCATTTTAATGGAGTTACTTAGATTTAAAATTTATTGAAGATAATGATCTGCTGTTAAATTGTTAATTTATTTTTAGTCCTGTTTATATTAAAATTTAGTCTGGTTGTGCTGGAATGAATAGTGTCATACCATGTGAAAATTTATGATCGTTTAACAAGTGTTTGATTGTGAAATTATTATTGATGTTGCATTGTTAATTTGTATTTGAGTGGACGTTTACGTGTTTAATAAATTATTGGGGTAGATAAATATTTATGAAATATTAACAAGAATATTTTATTAGTAAAAATTTTTTTAGATTGTAAACAAGAAATATTTTAGATTATATATTAGTTAATTTTTAACTCTAATAAATATTGACTAGAATAGCCTCGCATAATTTTGTAGTTATAAAAATCTCATATTAATATTTAATATAGTTAGTAAATACCAAATTTAGCAATAAGTATTTTTCAATAAAAATTTATTTGTAAAATCTATGAATAATATGAGAGTTAAAGAAAAATGTATAAATAGTAGAAATATTTTATAAAATTTCTAAATGAGAGAAACATATTTAATTTTAAGTGTAGTAATTAATTGTTTGACTGAATATTTTTATTACTCGCATGATTAATTCTATGACAGGATTAATTTTATTGCATGCTTATGTGTTGTTAGTACTTTTAGTTGAAATGTTGAACCGTGCGATATTTTGTTGTGGCTGTAGATTGGACAAATAGGTTCCCGGGGTGGTTACGAGTAGTGAATCATGTAGACGATGATAAGTAAATGGAAAATGATAAAGTGTTGAAAGTGTGAGTACTGTGTGGATTGTGAATTGAGCCATGGCGATGGCAAGGGTAACCTATGGGGCCCTGTGTTGAAATGGGTTACCTGAGGGGCCCGGTGTTGTGAGACGCTAAAGCATGATACGTCATGAGAAGTTTCTCTTCGAGGAAGAGAATGGGTCCCATGAGACGGTTATAGTTAGTGAGACGTTAATGTATGATACGTCATGGAAAGTTTCTCTTTGAGGAAGAGAATGGGTCCCATGAGACGGTTATAGTTAGCGTGGGGTAGTGGATGTCCGACCCTAATGTACGACACGTCATGGGATGACTCGATCCTCCTGTTATGGTCTTAAGTGAGAACATGCTCGGTACATAACTTAGGTGAGCTCATCTAGGACCCTGGTGCAGGATAAGAAAGAG
Source organism: Rhododendron vialii (assembly GCF_030253575.1). Lineage (NCBI taxonomy): Eukaryota > Viridiplantae > Streptophyta > Magnoliopsida > Ericales > Ericaceae > Rhododendron > Rhododendron vialii. The sequence goes on along the minus strand of NC_080562.1, from coordinate 5,737,873 downwards.
GAAGGGTGGACCCATGAGACGATTGTAGTTAGTGGATGTGGGAGGAAAGGATCTCGCGGAGATGATCCTTAGATTACATGTAAGATAATGGATAGTAAAGAAAAAGACGATGTGTTATTATTTTGTACCTTCGGTGTATTATAAATTATTATATTGTTGATCTGCATATTGTGGTATTGGGTTTTAGGATTTCTATTTAGTGAATTATCACTCAGGATACGTTTGTATCCTGGCAAATCGTTTGCTTCGGTGTAACATCATTTTATCTTTGAGGTGCTTTAAAGTTATACTTTAGTAATTTAAAGGGGCAAAGTGCATTTTTTTTTAAAAGTATTGTGCATGTGTGCCGTGTGTGTGTGAGTCATAAAACAAAAAGGAAAAAAAAAAAAGAAACCCATCAGGGTGGATTTTGTTCCAACGTAGAGAGAGAGAGAGAGAGAGAGAGAGAGCAACGGTGGAGAGAGAAGAAAAGGGAATTAAGATTAGAACTTGAATTGGAGACTTGCTAAGGTAATTCATGATTTTCTTTACTTGAATATATGATTTTGTTATTCAATTCCCTACTTGGCATTTAGTTAGAGTTGGATTGAATCCATGGGAGAGGGTTTTAGAGGTTGGAATTGGGTTTTTAATTTAGAAAATTCGTGTACGTTATGAATATGCATAACTGTGTTGAACCAAGTTGAATCTGTCCTGTTTTGACGAATTTATTCAAGATACCTAGAAATCTTCTAAATTCTTGAAAAAAATCCTGAAGGTTCATCTATAAGTCTATTGCATCGTGTTAAATATTCAGAAAATAACTCGAAGTGTTCTGACCTACAAAATTCGTGGACTGAACTGGTGTCTGATTCGCGTCTGTGCAGACAGCACAGACACATGTTGGAAATTTGGGCATAACTTCTTGCTCGGGTGTCGGTTTTACGCATCGTTTCTTGATTCTGAAACTAGACTTACATACGTTCTGGAACATGTAAGGTTTGTGCCTTAGTTACTTCTAGGAAAACTCAGTTTCGGTTCTGAAGTTAATGGTTTGTTAACTCTGGAAATCTGGGTAGGTTTTGGAGCTATGTTATTCATCAATGTTGTCATAGTTAAATGTACTTACTAGCTATGGGTCCTTATGAGTCTTAAAGATTGTTGAGTTGGTGATGTTTTGGCGCAAGAATCATCGAAAAATATTAAGTGTACGATTTTTAGTGATCTTTCGATCACAGACAGTTCTGCTGAATTTTGTATTTTCTGCATCGACACATCTTGGAAAAATAGGCATATCTTTTAGCACATGTATCGGATTTGCGAACCGGTTTGTGATTTGGAAACTAGACTCTTGTACCTTTCAGAACATGTAGGGTTTGTACCTTGAAATTTCGTAGGTAAATACATCTTTTGGTTCAAACTTGGCTGATCTGCAGAAACTGCAGATTTGTGTTTCTAATCGTGCATCTTTGGACAGTCGTAACTTTGTCATTCAAAATCTATTTAGGACAAACTCTATATCGATATTGGTGTACTGAAAGTCTACTTTCTAATGATGGCGGTTTCATGATCCAACTTTGATCCTATAAAATGCTACAGTCTTTTAAAAACAGGCTGGTTGTAGAATGTCTTGTTATTTTGGGAGTGTTGTTGTGTTTGAACTTCATGTGTGTTATTCTTTGGCCATTGTTTAGTTCCTTATGAGCTTATTATTCTTGTGTTGATCGTTCGTTGAACTTATTACTAATACGGTTAAACGTGTGATTAGGTAACGAGCTGAGTAATCGGGAGGTGCCAAAACCGTAAGTTGGCATACTTCGGTCGACTCACAGGTGATTGTGTTTGATATCTTATATCTTCAATAAGATGTTGACATGTTGGTTGTGTATCATGCTATGGTTGGTTTAGTTACTAGCGTGCATGATTGGTGTATGTTGATTGTACCCGTATAAAGTTTGTGGAGTGAGTCACACCTTGTCGTGGGCCGTGCCGTTCTATTTACGGTGAATGGGAGCTTGGTGTGCGGGACACAATACCTTGGGTACATGGGATGTGGCAGACGTGTCACTGCATGTGTTGTGAACATAAATTGTAGTTGTTCAGTTAGTTGTTTATGTTGAGTTTTATTGGATTTATTCTATATCTTACACACTCCTGATTTTCTTTTGGATTGCCAGATAGCAGGGGTTTGTAGGATGGTCCACTACCGGTCGGCGTTTTGGGGTTGGCTTTGAGGATGTTGATTGTGTTGGTGGTAGTGAATTGTCTTGTATATATAATCGACTCGTTTTGTAAAGGATGTTTTGCACTTTAGTTTGCCAAGTATGTAAAGTTATGGGTATAACGTCGACTCTTTTAATAATATTAATGTTAAGTCTTCCGCTGGTTTATTCTGAGTTAATATCTGTTGTTAAGTGATTATTTGGTTGGCGTTTGGGAATGCCACGTGGCCGTGTCGACTCGGGCCCACAATGGGTGTCGTTTTGCGGGGCGGGGCGTGATATTCGGCGTTCAATTTGCCAGAGTGTGCAGGATTCTACAGTGGAGCAGTTGATACAGGTGGGACCCCTGAAACGGAGTTTGGGCCAACATTGCTTGGAATTTTGTGTCAAAACTAGAGTCGCTCTGGAGTTGCTTTTGTTAAACAAATGTATATAGATTTTTGTATTATTTTGAAATTCTAATTTTTGTATAAGGATAAATAAGGGCCTAATAGTTTGTAAAATTCAGTGTATTTTAGGGTTAATGTTTCTAAAATCTCTTGAAAAATCGGGACGTTACAGCTTTGGTAGCTTTTGAGATTCTGCAAACAAATTCTCGAAAAAAGTATGAAATTCTAATAATCTGTAACGCCCCGATTTTTTAAGGAATTTTGGGAGCAATATAAAATAACTTTTTAAGAAAAAATTTGCTAATCAAGTATAATTTACCCAAAATAGAGGTTTAATCATTACAATCTCAAGATAGATTTACTGAATCAAAATACATTAACTTCAGAACTGACTCTAGGCTTGATACGGATTTCAAGCATATTTGATATCCGCTCCTGATTTTTCTCTTGTCTCAAAACTGTTCCACGATTGAATCCTGCACCCGCTGGCAAATTGATGGCCGAAGCAACCGATTTGCCAGGATACAGACGTATCCGTGAGTAATAAATCACCAAGTAGAATAATCTAACTCAACTACCCCTCTTACATTATAGTTAGCAAACAACAGGATAAATATGGTGCAAAGAAGTAAAACAGAGATTTTCACACAAATTAGTTTATTACTAGCCATTATCCTATTGTGTGATCTAAGATCTTCTCCACGAGATATTTCCTCCCCAATAGCTAGCTATGTCATGTCCCATAAGATCACTTCCTTTTGCTGTCGCAGATACATCTAAGTTATGTACCGTGTATGTAACTAGGGTTCACCTATCTTATTCATCACTTTACAATCATCACAATTATTACTGGACCTCCGCCAGTTTTAATTCATCACTGGGCTAACTTTGCCAGTTTCAAATCATCACATCCAACTCATCACATTTCAAAATTTCGCTTGCAGGCAATCTAAAAATGAAACTTTCCAATTTATCCAATACCTATTATCGTTTAGGTAAATTCTATTCGCATACCACCCATGTCTCTAGGATCCAATCTAGCATATAAATCAAGAGTCGGAGAAATATACAAATAATCGCAATGATAATTGAAATAAATAATAAGCATAGAAATCACGTAACGTTTTATAAATGGGCCGTTGCCCTTAATCTTATATGGCCAAGAAATAAATTTTATTAACAGAAATCTTTATTTATAAAGAAAAATAATTTTGTACAATTACTAGTAAGTCTAGGCTTATTTTAGTATCTTTTTAAAATACTTTCTTATAATACTAATATAATAGATAAGGGTCAAATAATACTTTATATTATAATGACATTATCATTTTTTTTGTTACAATACCTATTTAACATTTAAGTTGAAGAAATAAAAGTAAAACTATTATCACTATCTAGTGCTTTTATACAAATAAGACAATTAATAAAAAAAAATTTTTTTGTTCTTTTGCAGAGAGAAAAAACATTTGGAAAATAATTACTACCAATCAAATCCAAACTCACCCTAAATCTGCAAGTGGGAGCTGATTAATTATGAGCTGTCCGTAAGTTTGCTTTTACTTTTTTTTTTGGATAGGTAACAAAATTGTACTAATACTCAACAAAGGATACATCGAGACGGCCAAAACTCTAGGTGCAAGAAAGAACTTGAATAATAGAGAATGGCCAAAAAGCAAAGGGAAAAAGAAAAAAGATACATCCAATAGGGAATTGAATGAAGCCCCAAGAAGAAAGGAGGAGTCATCATCCAACTCCCAAAAAAAACAAAATACCAACTTTCACACATAAGACTCCTCTTGAACCATTAATCAATACATGGTCAAAAGAATAGCAGGATCACTTTCCAAAAACATCCTGAACCAGATAACTCCATGGTGATCAACAGGAACAGTTGAGAAGCATCAAAATATAAGAGCTTAGGATCGTTAGCAGCATCAGACCATGAGCAATAGCAAAGCATTAACTCCGACAAGTCGTTAATGATAAAATCCGCATTGAAGAACCCTTCCAGACAACATAACAGCTGCACCAGCAACATAGCAACAGCAACATTGCACACTTCCATGTATTAGGCCATGGCACAATTGGAACCATGGCCATCAAAGAGGACCAAAATCATCATCATACATTCCAGAATTACCGTAGCATAATTATCAGAGCAACATCTTAACTTCAGAGGAGTGGCATGGCAAAGTAGTAGTTTAATTTGCAGCAGAAAGGAGAGTAAAAAACAGACCTCCAATTCGGAGAGAGCAGGCTGGATATACAACTCTTAGCCCTCCAAGAGTTTGGAGTTGCAAGAGTCATGATCAGGCACAACACACCAAAGCTGGAAAATCCTCCAAGCAGCAAAAGCAGATTTGTGACCCCTCCCAAAACATCACCAGAATAGTAATGCAAATAGGAGCACTATTACAAGCAAAACAAAACTGATCATCTTGAGCAATTGCTGTCATTTCAGTAGGCAAAGAAATAGGACCTTTTCAGCATTTTCTTCTGGATTAGAACTCCAGAACATCTTATAGCCCTCCCAAAGATAGGAGTTGAAAAAAAGGGAACATTGCAGATCCTTCACAGAGAGAAATCGACACCTTAACAGATTTGCTTTTATCTTAATAGTACTTAACAACTTATGATTCGAGCTAGCGTTGTCATTTAGAGTTGATTGATTCCTTAATCAAAACACAAAATGTGTACGTACTTATCAACCTTGGGATACAACAATTGAAGCTGTCGTGATTTGTTTTAACTCATCTCATGCATCAATTATAATCATACAATCGCTAAACGTTGGATTATTTTTTGCCAAAATGGTAGGAGATTTAATTCTTACGAAAAACGCATACAACAAAAGACTATCTCAAATGGAGACAGCGACAGAAACATTTGATTAGTACGTTTGATGATTTAATTTAACACGATCGACGTGCCCGAGTATGCCATGTTCTTCATGGTTGAACATGAATTTTATTTCCCAACGGAAAGGCTTGTTCATTTTGGGTTTTAAAACTCCTGTGCACAATCTGTAATAATTGAAGGAGTGCTACAAGCTATTTTCTTTTGAAAAATACAATCAAGATTATTCTCAGACTTTATTTGTGTGGGGCGATTTTAACTCTCGAAGCCTCCTTTCCTCCGACAGTAATCTTGCAAACCTACAAGGTGAATCATATATGATGATCAGTAATTTTCCCCACATAAGAATTTGAATTAATTAAATAATTTATATAAAATTTTTAAATTATTATTATTTTTTAATTTCTTCTATACTTTTTCAAAGCATCTTCATTTGTGCCACCATTTCCAATTGGCTCGGCGAGTCCCGTTTCCAAATTTACCCTCGAAATTGGCTTCTTCAACAAGCTTTCCCCAATTTCAACGAGTTTGTTCAATTTCTTCCTCGTGGAAACATCAATAGAAGCATCTGTCCCAGTTAATGTATCTTCCTGGTAATAATGTTACACTGATCAGCTTCATATGAAAGTTTAAGCATGGTTAATCAAATAATTAACAAAAAATAAGTCTAATCTGAACGGTCTTAACTTCTTTTGTACTTGTATTATTTCGTCTTTACTAAATTTTTTTTTAATTTTCCAAATCGAAGTTAATATTTTGTTGGCTTTTGTGGATGAGAAAATAAAAACAAACACATATATAAGTTGAAAGAAAATTAATAAAGGCCTTTATTTCAAGAAAAAAACGTGTTCCATGCATTCATGTTTGCATACTGACGGCTAATCAGTATGATATTTGGTATTACACAAACTCGATGAGTGAAGCGAAGTTAACGGTTCGTATCGCTTGATCATCGGAAACAGATGATCGACTTACTTGTATGCGGAGGTAATTATCTTTGGACTGAAGAACTTGGAAAACAACCGAGATATGAAAATCAACCATATCAGCACTTGCTTGAGTGAAAACGTCAACTAAAGGAGTGGATCCCCCATGGAGTAACCAACCCAAAACACCCCATTTGGCTGCCATTTTAGCACTGTATTTTTCTTCCACCTTTGGCGAGCCAGTGCCTAATGAAATGACCAGAAATCGTCCATAATCCATGGGTTTAATTGGGAAGAATTCCGGATTTTCACTGAAGATCTGCTTTGTTACTTGGCTTATGGCTACCAAAGCCTGGAAATATAAACCATGGCATCAAAGTTTATTAGTTCAATTCTTCACTATAGACAGAGACCGATGCAGGATTTTAATTAATGTCGGAAATGGGGAACATTAAATAAATATTACGGAAAAAACTTCGTAATTTTTTGTGAACATAGACATACTTAATAGCAGAACAGTACTATCACACGAACTCATCGACCCTTTGGCCCGACAGTGACAAAATATCGCGATTCATATTCAGTTTTTGACAATAGTTGTAGCATATACCGGATTATTTGCAGCAACACCACCGTCAATTAGATTGAATTCATGAACGTTTCCTTCACCATCTGGGTTGTTGAATTGGTGGGCTGGAAGATACGTTGGGGCCGCAGATGTGCTGATACATATATCATACAATCGAGCATCCAATTCCGGTGATTTCTTCACCTGTACAAGGTTGGAAAATACACCATAATTACCTATTACCTATGTTAACTTTGCCAGCCCTTTAGATAATTAGAATCTTGCATTTTGGTGATCAAGGGTTTTTTTTTCTTGTGCTTGTGGCGTGCTTTTGTTGTGGCGAGGGACTAAAAAATCCCAACAGAGGTGATGTCCGAAATCATCCGCTAGAACCGGAGTATTTTGGCAGGGAGAAATTCAAAGCCTACCTCGATCGAGTTCGTAAGAGCGACGTAAGTTTAAGACTATACTTTTACATGCCTATGCTATATATGAAGCCTATTTGAGTCTTATGAAAACCTATGGGTTTGTTCGTTTGGGGTCTCAAAATCTCGGCACACGGTTCTCAATCAATTTTCTCTATCTATAGGACTTCGTCAAGCTTTCTCAACTTGCTGTCCGAAAATACAACTCTCTTTTTGAGGAAGCCAAAGGTGGTGGGCTGGAGTTCGTGAAGGTTTCAAGCTCTGCCGTCCCGGCCCCCCATACTCACGTTCTACATAAGCTTCAAGGCCAAGGATCTTGCCGACGGTGGCGTGGTTAAGACCTATGAAGCAGAGGTGTCAAAGGCAGTGGCTCGTGGTCAGTGGTATCTTTCAGGCTCAAAAACCTAGCCAGGATCATGATGAACAAGAAGGTGAAGCAGCATGGGTCTGGAAAGAAAACTATTTTTTGTCGAAGACTGGTCAGAACTCAATGGAGACTAAGAAATCGGTAGAAGAGAAGAGGTGGGACTTTGTGGAGGCCATGTCCAAGTCCGATGAACCGGAGAACTTCAATAGGGAGAAATACAAAAGCCTACCGCGATCAAGTTCCTAAGAGAGACGGGTTCGATGTTACGCGGCTTACGCCCCACCCCACCCACCCACCCCACCCCACCCACCCCCGGTTTCAAAGCAACGTTAACAACTTCCGTAAAAACTTATTCACGGAGCTCCGGGAACAAGTTTTTTCACGAGCTCCTGCATCTGTTCTTGGAACAGTTCTTGCAGTTGCCAGCTCTAGCTACAGGGACTTGATTTCGGTTTCTTGATTTTGTTTTGTGTAGTCTCTCTTGGTATAGTAAGGGATAGCCTTGTGGTTAATTTGTTTTGTTGTTTTCTTGTACTTTCAATGAAATTTTAACTTTTCGAAAAGAGAAAAAAGAAAAAAGATTACTCCTACCCATGGAAAAATACAAGAAAGGTATATATATTTTCGTAATTTCCTTTTTCTTTTCTTACAATGGAACGGGTCTTGGTCTTGTATGTAATAATAATAATAAAAAAAAACTTCGAACTATTTTTTAATTAATAAGATTGCAAGGTTTCTATATTCAGGTAGACTATATATACCCTTAAATTACATGATTCACAGTCAAAAAGCAAGACCAATTAAGAAAGATCAATATTTCTGGTCAATCTCAAGACTCCGGTCAATTTGAGAACCAAAAAAAAATGTTTAGGTGAAGAGAAAGCTCTTAATTTATACAACCATACTACGTACTAGGAATTGGATTCTCTTCGGCCAATCCTATACATAGAATGGGCGGTCGAGTTTCGGCATGTTTTGGGCCCGAGTCAATAATCCAAATCATTTTACTTTTTTGGAAATGTCGAGAACATATACTACGCCAAAAATTAAGTTGATCGGATAGTGTTTGAGATGATTTCAAAATTAATTTGTTTTACTCCCTCCGTCCCCTTATTATAGTCCAGTATTCTATTTTGGGCTGTCCCTTAATAAGTGTCCATTTGATAAAGTTAGTGGGTAAAAGTTGGTACATTGTCTATTTTATCCCTAAAAGTATATTCTATTTTAAAAAGTTAGTGAGTAAAAAGTGTAATGATGATGGGTAAGTAGGAAAAGTGGAGGAAAAAGTTGATGTGAAAGGTATAATGATGATGTTTTTTTAATAAGTTGGAATTACGAAATAGGACATTTAAAAAGGGACGGAGGGAATAAGATATATGGATTTAGTGGATTTCAATCAGTCTCTCTCTCTCTTGGGCAAGATAAATGAGTTCTAAAATAATATCAAACAGTATCCGATCAACTTTATTTATGGCGTGATATACGTTCGCGACGTGTTCTAAAAGTGAGTGGTTAAGATCATTGGCGCAAATTTGAAAAGGGCCCAAGACGGGCCGAAACTAGATCAATCTAGTCGATTCATTTATTTTTCTCGATAGATGTCTAGCTTACTCTTAAATAGATGAAAAAACGGTATCGCTAAGGGGTGTGGCAAGCACAAATGACATCAATCACCACACCAAACACTAACGCTCCTGGCAAGAATATATATATATATATATATATATATATATATATATATATATATATATATATATATATATATATATATATATATAGAGAGAGAGAGAGAGAGAGAGAGAGAGAGAGAGAGAGAGAGAGAGAGAGACCTCATAGGTGGAAAAAATGGTTGGCTGCAAATGCTTGATATCAAACGTTGGAATGACAACATTTGTTAAGGTTTGATGCAACCATGTCTCTCCGAGTTTCTCCCTTATAATCCCATGAAGGTATTTTCCATTATATTTTGGTCCCATTATTACCTTCAACAATCTTAGTATCGATCCAAATACACCCCTGCCATTTATACAAAAAAATATGCTCCTTAGCAGAGAATTATTTTTTTCGAAATGGGCGACCAATAAACGATGCAAAAATAGTACTACCCTTTGCGCGAGAAGATCTTGGGGCTGTGCTCCATGTAAAATTGTTTGATCTCTTTTGCAGTAAAGAGAGGGCGGTTGATTTCATTTGGAACAGTTAACATAGCTGTCACAAGATCACCGGTGCTTGTTCCCGCAATCACATCAAAGTAATCAGCAAGTCTTGCATGTTCTCCATCTAACTCCTAATTGTTCGAAAGGTTGCATTATTTTGATTAGTATAATTCCACATCATTAGTTGTATTTTTGTAACAAAATGATTCATAAACAAAGAGAATGCCAAGAAAGAAAAAAGGAAAGAAAAAGGGATATGTCTCAACAGAGGATTTCTCCTCTAAGAATCAAAGAAAAAGTGTTTTGATTATTATAAACTAGCTAACCTCTTAAATAATTAAAAAGGGCAAATTTTTGTAGTCGTCCTCTAGTTTTACGGTTGTCTCAATTTTGTCCCTTTAGTTTCAATTGTCTCAATTTCGTCCCTGTAGTTTGTTTTATGTTCCAAATTGGTAAAATCGTTAACACTGTTAATAAAACTAACGGAAAAAATATGATTAAAAAATTAAGTGCTCCAATTTTCAATCTGGTTGAACCGGTGCGAAGATCTTATTTTTTTGATCATTTTATCTTAAATAGTCATAATGTATTTTTGGCTTTAAGGACTTTCAATGAGCACCCTAAGAGAGCCTTGAAACTAAATAACGAGTCTTCGGGTGCTCGTTGAAAGGCCTTAGAGCCAAAAATTCATTAAGACCATCTAGGATAAAGTGATCAAAAAAATAAGATCTTTACACCGGTACAACCGGATTTAAAATTGGGACACTTAATTTTTTAATCATATTTTTTCCGTTAGTTTCATTATCGGTGTTAACGATTTTACCAATTTGGAACGTAAAACAAATTAGAAGGACGAAATTGAGACAACCGTAAAACTAGAGGGACGACTACAAAAATTTGTCCAATTAAAAATGATTTTCAAGTTGAGATATTGAAGGGTAATTAAGCAAATAGCCAAATATCATTAAGGGACGTGCACTCATTGCATTTTCAATTAAACCAGCAATATATATAGGACCGAGGGAATAATCCGATGCTATTTATTCTAGAATTGGAAATTTCTGATAAAAATGTTAATTCCGAAAGCAATTGGATTATCTTCGGTCTTTAATTTGGACTAGACGGACAGTCAAAATGTGAACAAATCCACACCATTTATTGTAGCAATGATCAACTGTCTCGTCTAGTCCAAAATTTGGATTTCAGACTATAGAGAATCCAAACCCATTCCAACATAGTAACGAAAAATTAAAAATATTGTATCCCAAAATCGAGCCAAATTACTCTCTCTCTCTCTCTCTCTCTTCAACTTAAGTAGTACATACCTGAAGTTGGGATTCAAGGAATGCAAGGACAGTCGCAGGAATGATTCCTCTAATACCACCTCCATCGATGCTCAGAACTGTCACCAAGTTTCCATAAGTTGGTGGCTGAATTTTAACAACAGATGAAGAAGTTGAATCCAGCAGTACTCTCTCCATTTCCAAATGCCTTAATAATAGAATTATACTATATAATAGCTGTGTCTAGTCTGCTAATTAAGGAAAAGATCGAGCAACTGTGTTTAAGCTTTCTTTCAGATTAAATGTTGTTTTGATTTTCCCGCTGCCTAGCTAGGTTTCCTATTTATAGACCTAGTACTTAATTAATTACGCACGCGCGTAAATAATTCATCATTCTTTCTTTACCAAGAAAGTTGGAAAATAAATTTTCAATATCTATGAGAAAGTTCAGAGATGTTGTGGAACCATAGAATCGTGGTGGGGGCACCGGACCTAAGTCACATTCTACGCGTGCGTGTATTTGAGAGAAAACAATAATTAATTGAGTGTGAAAACATTTTTTTAAAAGTAATCCAAAGTACAAAAAAATCGTGAGAGCGAGAATTGAAAGCGGGAGCAGAGGGCCTATCAAAGGATTTTGTGACTAAACAGCCCTTTAGACTCTTGCGCATAAAATATTCTCCTATGAAATCATCTACAGTCCAAACAGCCCCTTAGAGACTCTTGCACATAAAATATTCTCCTAATTAACTCATGGCGACACAAGAGTTTACTTACGTGAGGAAACAATAATTGTTTACATAAGAGATGACGAGAGGGTTAGGCTGTGGAATTAATAGGTCACACAAACACGTCTTCAAGCCATAGAATTAATCTAGAATTAGTCATCATCCACGTTTCTTGACTTGAGTTTGGTTATTGTCATAGTCGCAATATTTGGAAAATAATTACTACTTCCTCCGTCCAAAAATAAGTGTTCGGCGCACAATATTAGGCTTTCAAAAAGATGCATTTGTTTCGTTAAAAAAATTAATTTTTTTCACAAATCAATAGATAGCAATAAGTTCTATTAGATTGTGAAAAAAAAAAATTTTTAATAAAAAATATGCATGTTTTGTAAAGCGTAATTTTGCGCGCTGAACACTTATTTAGGGATGGAAGGAGTACTAATTTAATTCAAACTCACCCTAAGGCTCGTTCCACTAAGGAAAATACTTATTTTTCAAATAAGTACTTACTTTTTTGAATGATGCATTGTGAAAGAATGATTTGTCTCGTAAAACAAAAAGTAAGTATTTAAAAATTAAGAACTTTAGCGGAATGGAGCCTAAATCTGAAAGTGGAAACTGATATGAGCTGTCCGTAATTGCTTTTATCTTAATACTACTACACATACAATTAAGTTGGTACCATATGTAACAACTTATGATTCGAGTATTGTCATTTGGAGTTGATTGTTTCCTTAATTAAAACAAAATGTATACGTATAACATGCTTACCAACCTTGGGATGTGAGAAATTTTTGGGTACCGGATCTAGATGAATCAAAAACTCAATAAATTTTGACGCAAAACTAACAAACGAGGAAAAAAATTCAAATAAAGACAAAAATTAAAAAAAAGTCTTAAAAGTATTTTTAGTGCTTAATGGAATGGGGTTAATTAGTTTGTTTTACCTGATCATGCATCAATTAGTATTATCATACAATCGTTAAACGTTTGATTAGTTTGATGATCTAACACGATCGGCAAGCCCACGTACGCCAGGGTCCAATGCTAAAGTGATCGCCTTGGTGGCTGAACATGACTTTTATTTTCCGACGGGAAGGCTTGTTCGTTTTGGATCTCAAAACTTATGTGCACGGTCTCCAATAAATTTTTTCTATTTAACTTTTTTCACTCATTACTCCCAAAAATATATCTCAAAATTCAAACCGAACATTCAATCGTTTGTCTTTTTTTTTTACAAGCAAGTTGGATATGCACATTAATTTACGTCATCTTTTGCTTCTTTTTTTTATTTATTATAAATAACTTAGATGTCTAGGTTTTGCGCATATCGACTAATTCTAAGAGTTCAACCTCACCACATACTTACAGGAAGTCCAATTAGAGCCGAAGCAGAACTTCGTATGAACTGACCCCAAAAAAATTGAGAACACCTAAGAGACTTTATAAGAGAAAGTAGGCCATAAGTCTCAAGACATGACCACCAAACCAACCCATTGGGATTACATGATATTATGTCACGCTTAATGATTATTATAATTTGTATTGTGTTTGTAATGTTTGAGAAATTTAATTAATATTGTTTCTCAGCTAGCTTATAGAGTTCTTAAATGCAATTGGCATAAGCAAAAGTAAAAACCTTGGCATTTAAGCTTTAGCAGACATGGTTCCGGGAATTAAAACCTTTTCTTCTTTTTTGTGTGTGTGTTTCCATAATGATGGCTCTTTTTCAAAAAGAAAAACTCAATGAAAACAAGCTTAAAAACTTCAACCAAAAGAATTTCTCTACGTTTTCCAAACAATTCACGCTATATTTTTGGTATTTTTTTTGTTATGAGATTTTTGTTCGTCCTTCCTGAATTTTTTTGTGAAATCCACGATTTATTTTTGAATTAATCATCCGTCTAGTCGAGAGGAGTTTAAAACAGCTGTTTGATATATTTTTCGTCTTTATTGAATTTTTTTCAATAAAGACAAAAAAAGGAATCAAACGGCTGGGGTTTTTTTTTTTTTGCTTCTATTATAATTTTGTACTTTTAATTGAGATTCATTTCGTCAAGATGGATGATTAATCCGAAAAGTATGATGCAAATCTAACAAAAATTCAGAATAAACAAACAAAACACACAAAACGAAGAAGAAAAATAGGTGTACAAGAATGGAGGCAACTACGTGAAAGTTTCCGTTTGACCAAAAAAAAAGAGAATAAATCAAATGTGGGCCAATAGACCATAATTGGGTTGGGTTATTGAAATTATGGGAAAATGACGGCCAATGACGTGTTTTGATTACTAATATCCGCTAAGGACATTTTCAGCATTAACAAATATTCTTAGCATGTTCTTGACGAGTATTAATTATCAAAACACATCATAGGCCCTCCTTTTCCCTTGTTTGATTCTGGCTGTCCAACCAAACAATGTTCTTGAGAATCGCAGAATTTTTTGGCCCACTATATTTGGTTCGTCAAGTCGAAGACTGTGAATCCAGCCCACTTACTAAAGTTGCAGCAGGAAGTTTTAATTCCCCAACCCAGGTTTTTTTTTTTTTTTTTTCCACTTGATAAATGTCTAACATACTCCTACAAAAATAAAGAAAATGTACCGCTAAATGACATATAGGTGGGACAAGCTCAAAGTGCATTAAAGACCACACCGGGCATTTGCGCTCTTAGTGAGAATCAAACCCTCATATTCTACGTGAAAGAGGTGAGTAAATGCTATTGGATTCATGGACGGATCTAAATGAGGGCCCTACTCGAAAGCGTGCTAATATATAAACATACACATTTGCATATGTCTTGAAAATACAACATATAAAATTAGTTTTATGTTTAAATTTTATCGTATGATGTATTTATATTTGTTGTTTTACGATCTGTTTGTCTATTTTCATGTATTCTTTCTTTATTCTTTTTATTTTTAACTGTCTAGAGGAAATATTTTAAAATAAAGTCATTAACAAAACTAGCTCGATCATTTTAAAACTTGTTGATATTCATTTAAAATATATATTTTAAATTTTTTGTCTTAGATTTTGTGCTCATTTTTATCTAATTTAACTTAAAATACACGTTATAAACTTTTGTAATTAGTAATGCATGCCTTAATTTTGTTCGATTTTACTGTGGTTGACTAAAAAATAAATTTTTGCCATTATCATTAACAGGTGCCCCCACTAAACTATATTCATGGATTCGTCCCTGATTGAGTTACAAGCCCGCTGGCTCCCAACCCACTTTAAGTAAGGGAAAATTTCATGTGGGGTTTTCTTTTTCGAATTTTTTGCAGTATTTTTACCAAGAGGATTAAAATGTCCACTAAACTTTCTTAAAAAGTAAGTACTTATTTGTAATTTCCAAATTTAAAAATAATGTATTTACGAAAATAATTTTTTAATTTTTTCTCACCGTTCAAAAGATCTCATCGAAATCTACCAAACAAGATCTATATTGCACAAAAAATTATTTCAGTAAGTCCATTATTTTTTGGCTTAAAAATTACAAATAAGTACTTATTTTTTAAGAAGGCTTAGTGGATGCATTTTATGAGACATGTTCCCATCCCACTAAGGTTCTTTTTTTTAGTATTTATTTTATGTCTTATGAGACAAATCATTCTCTTACAATATATCACATTTAATTCAAAAAATAAGTACTTGTTTTAGTTAAGTGGAACACACCTTAAATCTCTCACAATTAATCACATTTAATTCAAAAAGTTATTATTTATTTTAGTTAGTGTAACACATCCTTATGCTCTACCAGAAACACCTACATGGCCTATTTTCGCTAAATTACAATTGGAAGACTATTACAACTTTTTTGTTTTATCCTTATTTAATTTTTTTTTGCATTTGTTATTTTGCGTCAATTTTTTTTAATGTTTTAGTATTATTATTGGTTCGTCTCAACAAAAGTGCAGGACCATAGTCATAGCTCCAACACTAATAAGGCCTGTTTTCGCTGAATTACAATTTGAAGACTACAACTTTTTTGTTTTGATCTTATTCAATTTTTTTTTTGTGTTTATTAGTTTTGCGCCAATCTTTTATGTATTATTATTATTATTTGTTCATCTGGATAAGAGGAATCGGGGAAAAAAAAATTATGACTTTTACCCAAATTGTTTTAGAAATATTCAAGAAAAGCTCAAAAAGTTATAAACTTTGGAATTTTTTTGTTTCTCTCGTTAAGACGAACCAATAATATAGAAAATTTTTGCACGAAACTAAAAAAATGCAAAAAAAAATAGAATAATAACTGATCAAAAAAGTTGTAGTCAATCTATAACTTGTAATTTGGCGGGAACCAGGGCTAACCTCGGTTAGATTACAAAGGCAAGCATGTGCTACTAAAATTTGCCGGGGCCCTTTCCAAATTCGCAACGGTCCCTATGAATTTTGAAAAGGCTGTAGAAATATCGGATTGAGTTAATTTTTTATAAGAACTCTTATAAAATTATTTTAAAAATAACTTGCTGTTTGAATCATTTTTTTCGAATCCAAAATAGATCCTACAAAATCATCAACAAATCGTTAATCTATTTCTCTTCTTTTTTATGGGCCGGGCTGTTTTGTTTTGGGTTAGAAAGAGGAGAGGTGGCACGGGGCCATATGGGCAGACCCATTGATTTAGGGGCTGGGGGGTTGGCTCCATCATCATCGTTAACTGGACAAAACTCGTTCCTAATAGATTGGATGGGATCCGAGCCCGTTTCGTTTTGATTCTGGATGGAAGCACATGGAAGCGAAGAATATATAACAGTAAGGGATCATTTGGCAAAATAAGCTAAATGGCTTATTTTTTATTTTTATTCAAAAAAAATTGTATTCGGTAGTTTTTTGAAGTTATTACTTCTTCTTTTTTATCAAAAGAAAAAAGTAAAAGATTACGATTAAAACCCAAGTTTTTTTTGAATAAAGATAAAAATAAGCCAATTTTTTCGTCTTTATTAAAAAAAATTGGATTTTGATCATAATTTTTTACTTTTTATATTCATATCGTCATAAAGAAGCAATAATCCTAAAAAAATCAGCGAAAAATTAACAAATGCACGAAAAAAGCACGGAAAAAAGCATGGGTACATAACGAAGATTTACCCCTTGTGATTAAATCAAAGTTAATACTTCCTGCGTCTCATTTTCATTGTCTATTATTCTGTTTGTCTCTTTTATATCTTTTGCTTATATCTTTTAGTGTGGATTTTGAAAAATATGCAATATGGATCTTATTTGATAGATTTAGATTAGTTCTATAAAACAAAGTTTTGTTCAAAACTATGAAAAATATTATAGACTGAAAAATATTAGCAATTAAAAAATACATGTAGGGGTTCGATTTATCTGGATCTTAACCGTGGGTCGGTTTTGGTTCCTTCTTCTTCTGCTCCACGTGCCTATCGCCTGACCTGCAATAAGTCACTAGGATTGTGGTAGCCCAGTGACCCTCCGACGATCAAGTTAAATGTAGGGAGAAGTGTATAGGTCTAGGGTTGGGGTTCAATAGCATACCTCTCTAGGCTAGTGTTCTTTTGTATTTCTAGACCTTGGTTTGCTTGGCCTCCAAGCTAGCGCATGAAGGGTACGCTCGGGCAACCGCCTCGGGTGACGTCATATGTGACGAATGGGACAAGATGGTTATGAAGCACATGGCCAGGTCAGCCCCCATTGATTATCCTCCTAGCATAACCGTCTGGGGCCCTCCTGTGGTAACCCTCTTTCCTTAAGCGGCCTCGGGATGTCGGGGGCGGGCATGCTCGGTACCCTTAGATAGCGACAAAGTTCAGCCGGACTCCTCCTACGGAGGGAACGCCGAGGGTCCTAGGGCCCTAAGCAAAGCGAGCGGCGGGGATCTCTTTGGTATCGCTCTGTGCACTGTGGCTCGGTGAGCGGTCTGAACCCTAGTTTCCGGAGCCACTACCATACAATAGCATGCAATTCAAAAATAGACAATGAAAATGGGACTAAAGGGGTATTAAAAATCATCTCTCATAGTTCGGACCCTTTCTGGCTCCTTTTTTTCGTGATTCATAGCGCCACCTCTAGACTCTAGTCAAGTGGTACTGTATTCCCTTTAATTCATTTGGACCCAAATGGAGAGAGAGAGAGGAGTGAGAGCGCCTCGGGTTAGTTCGGTTGGTTGTGTTGGGAGTTTGTCCGATGCAACGACTTGCCACTGTGTGCTCAAGGCTCAATTTGTATGAAAGTAACGGCAAAAAGTCCATCATATCACTTGGGCCCAATATACATTGAATGACCCATATCCACTTAAAAGGTTAAGCCTTGTAAGTAGTAAGTCATCCAATTGTATATTAATTAAGGTCCAACTCTTTTTCTGTTTACTTGATGTGAGACTCAACGTTCACACATGTTCTAACAAGTTGATGGTTTGCTCCCTAAATAATTGATCAAGATCCGATTCTTAGGGCGATGCTGCGAGAAAATAATTTTTGTGAATTTCTTAGTCCCAATGTGGATGACCTGTTCTTTGACCGGACCGAGAAAGAATTAGTTGAGGTACGCATAAACTGACTGGAACCGTCTAACCAGAGAGAGAGAGAGAGAGAGAGAGAGAGAGTGCACTGGACGTCTTGACGGTGAGCATGTGAGAGAGAGAGAGTGAGTGTACTACACGTCTTGACAGTGAGCATGCGCTAGAAATATAGGTAACACGAGGAAACCTTGCCATGGTTGACTGTTAGCATTAAGCGCAATCCGTCATATCGTATCCAACAAATCCAAGAGATATTTCCCTCGCATAAAAAAAAGAAAAAAAATTATAACCGGATGTTCAGGTCAATTTATGCATACTTCAGCTAATTTCAGAACCTTGAAATTAACGACCGAACAAATCTTCAGTTGCTCCATGGTTTACAAGTGTTTGACCTTCGTGGATTCAAACTTACAACCTCTTAAAGCCAAATTAATCTTTTTGTTTGTTTCACATACTTACCTGGCTAAACCCCGGTTCCAAACACCTCTTTTTGTATTCATACAACGTAGGGCCAATGTGTACTAACACTTAACTGTATTTAATTACAACAGAGATGCCCCAAGGGCAGCCTTTTCTGCTTTTGTCTTGTATTAAATTTTTTTTTTTGAACAGCGAAGAAGAAATATATTAATAGAATAAGAAAGGATAGTACAGATAAAAAGATAAGAGAAAACATCACAATGCAAAGGCAACATCCCAACTATGTTGACACCTTGCCCCGCGACAATCATCTGCATCTCAACCCGCAAGTTGATAAGGGATCAATTTAAAAGACCCAAAGGAAATGGGAGCAGCAGCCCACAAAACAAATCAGGGTCAATAAATATCAAACCCAATAAAACCATACTGACAAATATAAAGGCTGTCGAAACATCTTTTCAATCCCAGTAATGAATTCTCCAATCTTGAAGAGCAGCTCTTGATTCCAGCAAATAGTAGTACTGTCAAGCTCCAAACATGCTCCGGCAAATGTTCAAGCTACAAACATGCAAGCAAGGAAGCCCGTATTGAAGTGCAGTAGCAAAACAACCTCCGAAACTTGGGGTAGCAGCGCTTGATCGGTTTCAGCAGAATAGTGACACTGTCATACTCCCAACAAGCACTCAAGAATACTCCAAAGAACGGCAAAGAGCAGAGCACGACCAACTTAATAGATGATTTACACCATGAAGAGACTTCAGCACTATATCCTCATAAAGAGATATGGAAAAGATAACACAGACCATAGCAATCAGAGAAATGGTTCATGCCATGAAATTAAAGATAAATTGCCAGAAGTAACCAAGCATCAAAGGCAAGTGAGCCCCATCATATGCCAACCGCAACCCAAGATTATTACACACACACACCCCCAGATGCACAACACACGCACCCAGGAGACACACACACACCCAATAGAGTGAAGCCTGAACATGATATCGTCCATTGTGTATACAGACCTTTCCTTGTTTGATGTCACCCAGAAGGCCACCCTTACTTTAATAAGGTCAGTAGTTTCCATCCAATCCACCATCTTGTTTTCAAAAACTAGCTGATTTCTAGTATTCCACATTGTCCAAATCACTGCAAATGGAATGGATTCCCAAGTAATTTTGTGTTTTGACTTACAATCCCAGCCTTCCACCAGTGGAGCAAGCCTGAAAAAGTTGATGGGGGTACCTATTGCATACCCCACCATGATAAAATATCTGTCCAGGTATCCCATACAGGTTTACAAAAATAGAGGAGGTGATCAACAGATTCTAGACTTTCATTACAGAATTTGCACAAAGCATCCTCATCACTCTGAATAATCCCAATCCTCAACAAAAAAATTCAGCAGTTTTGATTCTTCCCAAGTATGCTAGCCAACCAAAACATTTCACTCTAGGTGGAGCCACATTCTTCCAAATGAGCACAAAAGTTTCATCATGGTTTGAATGAGATGAAAACGCTAAATTGTAGATGGATTTAACAGAGAATTTACCAGAGCTAGTGGCCTGCCATAAAAGTTGATCGGGAACATCTCTTGGTACAGCAACCCCAGAATGGTCCAAAAGATCATTCAATTCATCTAATGTCACCTTTTCCCAATCATAAAGATCTCTTCTGAACAAGAAGTCCCATTTTTGCAGTTCCATGTTCCTTGCTAGAACTTGGCTCAGCAATTCATCATTGTTAACCACCACACTGAATAAGGTAGGAAAGATTACAGCCAGAGTGGAATTACCCAACCATTTATCTTTCCAGAAAAGTATCCATTTTTAGCTTGGCATTTTTCAGAAAATGATCAACTATTTGGGGCTGCCTGATTTGACCTTGCATGATGTCTCTCCAAACATTTGAAACCTTTCTATTCAGTTTCATTTTTGGTATCCAGTCAGAACCCTACATCTTATACTTGGACTTGATTACTTTCCTCCATAGGGCATCCTTTTCCATACCAAATCTCCACCACCATTTCATCAGTAGAGCCTCGTTCATCAACCCAATATTCCTGATTCCCAGACCACCACAGCATTTGTCTTTTTTAGATTGGACCAAGCTACCATGTGAATTTTCCTTTTCAAATCTGTTCCACCCCATAAGAACCTAGCTTGGATTGATTCAATAGCCTTTATCACCCCTTGAGGCATCCTAAAAACTGACATGTAGTATAGGGGAAGGCTGAAAAGAACAGATTTTAGAAGGGTCAATTTACCACCAAACGATAAGTATCTTCTTTTCCAAGACGGTAGCCTTGATCTTATTTTTTCAATGACAGGATTCCATGAGGATTTCAATCTGGGGTTTACCCCAAGAGGCATTCCCAAATATTTAATGGACAAATTCTGAGCTTGACATTCCAAAATGTCTGCAAAATGCTGAAGCTCATCAAGTTCAATACCAACTTCACACATTACAGATTTCTTGTAGTTTATTCTGAGTCCGGACATGGTTTCAAATTGTTTCAGAAGAACCCCAACAAACTCAACCTCCTCCACATTTGGTTGGCAAAAAATCAGTGTATCATCTGCAAATTGTAAGTGAGTAATGACTGGCCCTTCGATGCCCGTAGAGAGACCACTGAGTAAGCCTCGAGAAACAGCCCTTTTAAGCATCCAGTTGAGCCCTTCTGCAGCAATTATGAAGAGAAAGGGTGATAGAGGGTCACCTTCGGTGAGAGACCACTGAGTAAGTCTTGAATTAATAACACTTCCATGGTTCCATTACTGTATCCTTCGGTCTTAATTTTTTTTTTTATCTATCTTTCCATTTTAAGATGTGCCAAAGAGTTAGATTATTTGAAAAGTCAAATAATATGTCTATAATTTTCCAAAATTATTTTTTACTACTGATTATGAGTACAATAAAAAGGTGAGATTAAAGGACTCTAAATTATTTCCTTTTTATGCTGAGTTTGATCGCACTCATTGATGGTATACGTAAAAAGTTTGAAAAATGACCAAGAACATATAGAATTAGGAGTGGAATGAAACCAATATACTCGTCGGTGCTTCTAATCACTTATGTGTGTTTTTCCAGTAATTTTCGATAAGGAACAAAGCCATGTGCACGTGGTGCGCCCAATCATTATTAAGTAGTCATTTGCCATCATTTTTTCCTTTTCTCCAGACAAGATAAATACTACGTGAATGACAGGTGTTGGTAAGATGTAACTATTGAGTAGTCATTTACATACCCTCCTTGTTTTATTTTCTCTTGACAAGATAAACACATGACTAACCGGTGTTGATGGAACATCACATAGCCGTGTTTTTAGAAGACTAAATAAAAATTTCCTTTGTTTCACGAGCATGAAATACAAAAGCATTCTTAGAAAGTTTCTTCCATTACCAAAATAATTAACATCCCTCAAAATTCCTAAAATATTTAGATACTTTTATTCATTCGATACGTAACAAATTAAATACATAACAAAAAACATGGTTACGTACACAAAGATTTTTCCTAATTGAATATTATTCGAATTGAAAAAGGTTAAAGAAATGTAATTATTAGCAACCTCAAACATATACTGCTGATCACTTTTGAGCAGTACTGGAATATGCCTCAGGAACTAAATTTAGTTTAAATTCCTTCGGATTTATGGCGTGCCCATGGGGAGATGGAGATCTGATATCGCGAAGTCGCTTCTCATTGGAGAGTAGTTTTGCAAACCTGCAAGATAAATTTAAAAAAAATAAAATTAGACTCACTTTGTTTGGCTATTACAATAGTTGAGTAAATTGTTACAATAGTACGATATTTAGAGGTGTCAAACGGGTTTGGTCGTGCCTGAGCACAATCCCTATATGTGGGCTAGGTGAGGCCGTTGTATTGTGGCACGGGCACGGAAAAGCACGGACGGGTATGACACGGCGCGAGTAAATTTTTTCAAAATTTAGAATAATTAATTGCAACAGTAGATGTACGCGTATGTATATATACCTTTGGAGAGCTTGTTCATTAGTCTCCTGATCAGAAGATTCCGCAATACCTGTTTCCAAATTTACCCTCGCCACTGGTTTCTTGAGTAAATTTTCACCAACTTTGACTAGATCCTCCAAATTTTCTTTGGTAGCTATATCAACAGATGATACTAACCCTGTTAAAGTGTCCTCCTGCAATTTGGTTCCAAAAAAAATTTAATGTCAAGGGGGTGGTGTTTAATTAGGAGAAATTAGATGAAAAATCAAGAAGCTTTTTTTCCCTCTTTTGTTGATGAGGATTGAGACTTTAGTTAGGCCGAATTTTGATTTTTGTAAGTTTTTAATTATCTTCATATGTTTGTCTTTTCTAAATGGTTTAGATTCTGGGGTCAAAATTTTAGTACAAACCAATTGATCGGAACGAGATCAATCTGATCACAAGTAAATTTCTTCTATCAAAACTCAAAAAGTCCACTAAATTAAAATGATAATAAAGCCACAAAAAAAAAAAACACCTTTTTTTGGAATATTTTTCTTTTTGATTAACTTTCACATTGGGTGTGTACGTACTTTTTAGTCTTCTTATTTCTCACGTGAAATTAATCAGTTTACGACAATAAAGAAAAAATATGCGTTTTAACTTAGTTTTTATTTTCTTAAACTTATTTTTAAAAACACTAAAAAAAACTCAATAAAGACAGAAATAAGCCATTATGCAATTTTGGCTCTTTTTTTAGTTTCTAAACTTATTTTAAATATGTTTTGTTTTCGTTTATTTTAGATCCCTTATTTTTCTCTCCAAAACAAATCAAATTACTAATTTCCGATGAATTTTTTTTTCAAAAAGATACCATTATAAAAAACAAAAATATATGCTAGTTAAAACTGAGCCTTAAATCCCTGATATATGCTAGTCAAAATTAATCTTTGGATTACCGAACTGTGCTGCACCCCTGCACAGTACCGTTCCCGGGTTCATAGATAACGAATTACCTGAATTCGCAGATAATTCTTTTCCGAGTGGAGGGCTTGGAAAATGACACTAAGGTGGTAGTCAACCATGTCTGCACTGGCTTGGGTAAAAACATCTACCAAAGGTGCGGAGCCAGCATTTGTTAACCACCCCAATAAACCCCATTTAGCTGCTCCATTTGCATTGTATTTCTCTTCCTCTTTGTGTTTGCCAGTTCCCAGTGATATAACCAGGAGTCGACCATAGTCCAATTGCTTTATTGCGAAATAGTCTGAGCTTCCCCTTATGATCTGCTTTGTTGTTTCCCCAATTGCAATTAAAGTCTAGCCAAAAAAAAAATGCTTCCATCAAATTAGTTGACATACATCTTTTTGTAGGAGCAAAAAATGGGATTTGTTAATCTTTGGAACGTGATTACATGAGATTAACAGGATTGGAGGCACGATGACATCACAATAACAAGAAAGCATCCCAACTATACTAGAGGTGTCAAACAGGCCAGGCCGGCACAGCCACGGCACGATCCCTATAGATGGGCCAACTGGGCCGTTGTTTTGGAATTTAACTTTGTTCATCATTCTTAAAAGAGGCTGAACATTGCCCTATTTTCTATTGGTTGAAATGGTGTGGAGTTTACCACAAAGTGATATCATGTTTATCAAAAAATGTATTGCAGGAGTGAAATCCACACCATTTCAACTAATAAGAGAGTAATGTTCACTCTCTTTTATTGAAGAGGGTGAACAAGATAACACTCGTTGTTTTGTGGCATTGGTACGTGGCACAGGAACGACACAAGCACAACATGAGAATGGCACGAGCACAACACGAGTAAAAATTCAAAGATTTAGAAGTACTCCATTTATTGCAAAAGTATATGTACACCCTAAAAATAAGGTTGAGACTTATTCGTTCTTAGGTTTGGGCCCTATTCTTTCAACTAAATTAAACCGGAAATGCAATTATCAATAAAATATTTGCTTTAATATGATTTTATTCTAGTTAAAACGATAAACTATTTGGTAATGTTTTCTGTCAATTACAATGAAAAAAATGTTAGCCATTTTTTAAAAGTATTTTTTTTTGTCTTCACAATGCCCGATAAATAAGAATCCCAATTGGGGGTATGGGCACGACACAACATGGAGTGTGGTGAGCCCGTAGGCTGGGTTGGGTTCAGTATATTTTAAAATGGTCAAACTAAGCACAATATGAAACACATTTAACACGGAACTAAACGGGTTGAGAGACATGACACGACCCGTTTAAAACCTCAAATCCCAACCATCTTGAAACCTAACCATCGACTATATCCACAAGTACAATAGAATCAAAACCAATCAGCATCACGTGGCGTCTTCCCCGCTGTATAATTAAAATCGCCACTTCATTTTCAATCAGTAACATCACTAGAAATAGTTCTAATTAAGAAATAAGTTTAGAATTGACAATTTATTATTGTTAACTACTGACTCATCTAAAAATTAAATTATTTGACTAGAGAAATTTTAGTATTTTTATTCTCAACATGTGCCCTCACATGTGGCCATGTTTCATTCGCAAGAGGCAGTGAATTTCAAACCCAAGGCCTATTGTCTGCTTTGATACCATATCATTTTATTAACCAAAAATTCAACTAAAAATGCAAGCAATTATTTTTATGGTTCATGTTCATCTTTTCTAATTTTTTATTGGGATTATTTATGTTCTCAACAACCTCTTATTTGTTTTTAAGCACTTATTTAATTACATTTGTGTCAGTATATTTGGATTTTTTTGTTAAATTTTGTTTCCAAAGTTTTATTTTTATAAGTCATCTTCACAGAAGGATTTGAAAAAAAATAAAAAAATGCTCAAAGTCACTAAAGAAAAAATTTCAGCAATTTTGACTTATTTATGTCTTCTTTGTATATCTTTAAAATCTGATCCATTTTTTGAAATTTACAATTCGATAATCCTAAATTGTTGACCAGAAACTAAGCAAACGTCAACAAAAGACGAGATAGGTTTACAAAAAAATACATCCCTAACTCGTGCTTGTTAAATAATTTGGTGCGTACCGGATTATTTGCAGCTACGCCACCATCGATGAGGTTAAATTCCCTCACTTTTCCATCAGGGTCCGTGGTTTCAAAAGAATGTGCAGGAAGATAAGTTGGTGCTGCTGAGGTTGCAATGCATATATCTGAGAGTAATGCGTCCAAGCTTGGCTTATTCTTCACCTAAAACATGAAGAAAAAAAGAAAGAGTACAATTTTCCTTATTACTCAAACCCTATGATCGATCCAATCAATAACTTATGATTTCAGGGATGAAACTTCCCAAAAGGGCTGAGAATAGAACCTCGTAGGTGGAAAAGATGGTCGGCTGGAGTTTCTTGATGTCGAAAGTAGGAATCACAATATTAGTCAAGGCCTGGTGTAGCTTTATATTTCCAAGCTTTTCTTTGGCAATGTTGTGGAGATACTTCCCATCATACTTTGGTCCTGATAAGGCTTTTAGTATCTTTGTTGTGTTAGGAAATGGTATGAAGCTGTGGGTATAAAACGTTCAAACATGTTAGTAACCATGAAATATATGTGTATATAACAAAGAAAACACTATACTAGAGGCCCCATATTTGGATGTCACTACAACAAAATAGGCCTATGACAACAACAAAAAATCGTCGCCAATTACATATTTTTCATCGCCAAAATGCATGATTGCCGATGAAAAGAATTTGTTGTCCCATTCACCATCTTATCCTCGTCGTTAAAGACGAAAAAAATAATGTTGTCAGTGACGGTCTCATCAACGATGTATTTTTTCGTCTCTGATTGTTACTATATCGGCGACGAAATTTTTTTGTCGCCAATGCATTCTCATTGCCAACGAATTTTTTCGTCGCTAAAAGCCAAAACGAAAAAAATTAATTGTGATTTGGTTGCCACCACTCAAACCCACTTCGTACCTTAGGTATCCATTCGGTTTTTTTTTTTTGACAAAAGTGAGGTATTGCATTGATAAAGTCCAACGGCACTTACATAATGAAATTTATTACAGATAATTTGGACAAAACTAAATTAATCATATAACTAATACATAACGAGAAAGAACGAGGCGATTGATGTCTTTCATCCTCAGCCCAGACATCGCCTGACGCACCTTCTGCTGAACTAAAGATTTATATTTCCTATAGCAGTCTCACAAAGAGATATTGCTAGCCAAGAAAAAAAACAATAAGAACTCAGACGATCAGATGAACTTCGACCAGAAATGAACACACTAATAAATTTCTAGCAAACCACCAATAGATGCATACTAATCTTCTCGAACCCAAACAGTAAACAAATCGTCCAAATAGAACTTTACTACTCTCAAGAGGAGAGACAAAACTCCCCTGGCTCTTACTCTAAATCCAGTCGCCCAAAAACTGTCAAACGGATCGCAATCCTCACTACCTCCACTGCTGCTACCACAAGGGCTTTGGCGACGGATTACATGTGGACAAACGACTCCAGTGATGGCGGAGCCTGCCGAACAGAGAGGGTTAGATCTGAAGGAGGAGAAAACAAAAAGAAAAAAATCATAGGAAAGAGGGGAAAGAACAAGGAGAGCAGAGATGGGAGAGCGGGTGGAAGAGTAGGAGCCCGGGGAGAAGGGAGAGGGACGCCCCTCCCCGCCCCCCCCCCCCCCCCCCCCCCGACTAGGCGGCTGTGACTTCTCAAAATTGTCTTAGAACTCTCAAAACCCTAAACTAGGCGACTGTATATTTTTTCCTTGGGTATCCATTCAAAGGCCTCTACCAACTATACATCATTTGACACTTTGTTATTTATGCTTCTAAATTTAATAGATATTACCTTTTTATCATTAAATTTTAAATTAATCTAATGTATATTTTATGTAATATATAATTATATATGTATTTTTTATGCTAAATAATTTAAATTTTTATAAATAAAAAAATAATTAGTCAAAAAAGTTGGTTTATAGTGACATTTTGAAAATTTCCTCGCCAAAAGCTATCCTATGGCGACGAATTCTGGATTTCTTGCTAAAAAGCTACCCCTTTGGCAACAAAAGCTAAATGTTATCCATTGGCGACGAATTTCATGATTTCGTGAAAATTTAAACCTTTGGCGATAAAAAAAAATTTCTCCACCAAAAGTGACCCTTTAGCTCGTCACCATAGACCAACTTTAATTGTTGTAGTGTGTTACAACAGGCAACACTCGATCAATTGTACCGAACATAACATTTGTGTATAAACTTATGGCGTCAACCTCGAATTCACAACATATGTATGTTTTTTTTGATCGGCAAAAAAATTTATAAAGGAAAATTTGATAGGTTACATCGAGGAGAGGGGAGGGGGAAATTCAACCAAGGATTGGATGGTAGAAAAAAAACATGAAACAGGCCAAACGGCACAAATGTACACCCGCGGAAAAAACCTCCTCAAGCACTCCAAAATCACCGACAACAACTCATGAGCAGCAAACCCAAAACCAAGCAACAACCAGACTCTGAATAGGCCAACCACCCCAACCAGAGAAGGCCCTCAACAACAGCAAAAACAAACCACAAACAAGCAGCAGAAGCAACACAACCAGCAACCCGGCCCAAAGAAACCATAAAACAACACAATATTCGTATGTTATGTACTTTTGTCTTGATCGATGTCATAGATTTATATATATATACACTATACAACTACGGATTTTTACATAATTCAAGGGGTACGTATAGCTCACATCTAATTGAATTAAAATTTTTGACTTGTTTATACCTGGCTTGTGGGAATATTTTAGGGCAGTGCTCAAGGTAGAAGTCTTTAATGTCTTTAGCGGCAAACAACGGGCGGTTATTTTCGTCCGGTGCTGTTAACATCGCGGTCACAAGACCACCTGTGCTTGTTCCGGCAATAACATCAAAGTAATCTACAAGTCTTACTTGTTCACCATCCAGCTTCTGCGCGACCAAGCCGATTAGAAGTTAGTACATGAAAGATTAGCAACCCTTCCACTAAAAAGTAAGTGAAAGTTTTGGATTGGATGTGTATATATGTCCAGAGGTTTAATTTTCATCTTACACTCACGACACCGAAGAACTCAAAATGATCAAAAAAATAAGATATTCACATCGGTTGAAACGGATTGAAAATTGGAACACTTATTTTTTTACACCATTTATATATTAAAAAATATAGTTAAAAAATTAAATGTTCCAATTTTTATTCTGTTTTAATCAATGCGAAGATCTTATTTTTCTGATCATTTTATCTTAATGGTCATTATGAATTTTTGGCTCTAAGGCCTTTCAATGAGCACCCTAAGAGAGTCCTGAAACTAAATAAGTTTTCGGGTGCTCATTGAAAGATCTTAGAGTCAAAAATTCATTACGACCATCTAGGATAAAATGATCAAAAAAATAAATCTTCGCACCGGTTCAACCGGATTGAAAATTTGAGCACTTAATTTTTTAATCATATTTTTTCGTTAGTTTCTTTAATGGTGTTAACGATTTTACCAATTTGGAATGTAAAACAAACTACAGGATTTATTTGGTAGCAATTGAAACTAGAGGGACGAAATTGAGATAACCGTAAAATTAGAGGGACGACTACGAATATTTGCCAAAAAAAATCTATAGTATAGCACCTGAAGTTCGGACTCTAAGAAGCCGAGGATAGTCCCTGGGATAAGTCCTCTTATTGCACCTCCATCAATGCTGAGAACTGTGATTAGGTCCCCATAAGTTGGGGGCTGAAGTGGTGACTTTGGACTCTCCATATTCCAATATCTGTTTGTAAGAGAGAGAGAGAGAGAGAGAGAGAGAGGGGTTTGGCTGTGAAAGAAACCTTGTGTGTTTCTGCTTTTGCCAGTTACGGTATTTATAGAGTACGTACTCGTCAATCTTATTCTTCTTCGGGTCTGTCAGGCATGTGAAATTTGTTCTCGCAGACTTGAAATTGGTTTGGAATTCATGCATTATGAGGATGGAGATTATTGGCTTATTTTTCGTTTTTATTCAAAAAAAAAATGGATTTCGATCAAAATTTTTTACTTTTTAAATTCCTTTTGTTATGAGGATGCAATAATCTCCAAAAAATTGATGATAAGCCAAGTGATACGAAAAAAAATTGAATAAGGACAAAAAATAAGTCATTTTGACTTATTTGTCCAAACACCCCCTGAGTCAAAGTTGGCAAGTTGCAACAGAGGTCCTGCTTTGGCAGAGAGATTGGAAATCCTTGAAACTAAATCTGTGACTTTGTTGGTGAGACTTCAAGAGAATTGTAGGTAAGATTACTAACTGGGTGATGCCTCAAAGTCGTCCAAAGTTGAACAATTTGGCTCATTGAATGAATGACACCATATTGCCACTTACTTTCATGGAAGTGATTGTCTAGCAATATCTCAAAAACTATGAGTTGGCCGGGAAATGTATTAGAGCCCGTTTCAGAACATCTTCTTAAAAAACAAGTATTTATTTTATATTTTCAAATTAAAAAATAATGTAAATGAAAAATAACTTTTAAATTTTTTTTGCACCGTATTAAAAATCTCAATGAGATCTTTCAAATAATATCCATATTGCATATTTTTATATTTCAATAAGCCCATTGTTTTTGAGCTTGAAATTGCTTTCTTAAAAAATAAGTACTTATTTCGCGTACTATAAGAGCATCTCCAATAAGAGAGGTCAAAAGTGGAGATGTCACATTATTTTGAAAGCTTATGTGGCAATTTGACATCACACGTACTCTCCCTTTCCAACCCTTATGTCAAATTATTTCGGATTGAATCTCTCTCTCTCTCTCTCTCTCTCTCTCTCTCTCTCTCTCTCTCCCTTTATCCTAACACTTTCTCTCTCTCATTTTCGAACCGTTCAAAAATACAATGAACGGTTCGGATACGCCGAACAGGCACCACGTAGTACCCATCCAACATTGAAATTTTTTCCATAAATATCATGCATATGGCGCTGTTTTTTTCAAACAAGTCGGAATGAAGTGACGTACGCAACACACTAAAGAAAATGATTTGGGAATTTCATTGGATGATTAATGTTGTCGTCAGACTTACGTTGAAGGAATTAAAATTGATTCCCACCATATGAGTTGACTAGTGCATGCCCGTGCCTGAAGGCACGGACGGGTCAAACGATTGACACACACAAATAATCACTGAACTCATGTACATATTCGAGTGACCTTAGTTATGTGTGAACAAATTAAACTGATCGTGCCCAAAGGCACATACCAACATAATTTTATCACCACAAAGAACCAACCAATTTCTCGTGCTGACAACACTACCTACAAATTTAGAGTGTATTTAATATTTAAGATAGGAATGTATTACAATCAGATTGGATTTCTACATGAATTCATATTGTGCATCCACCCACTTTCTACTGTAATATTAAAAAAAGAAAAGAAACTGAACTATTCACACAATGTGTACTAAAGCGGAGAAAAGGAATTTTGTATATCGACCTATGCAATTGCTAACCCACCATCTGTTGCTGATACAACACCAAAGCAAAGGTCACAAAATTAGTTTATTGGGACTGAACAAAGCAAAACTCAAGAGAAACGAATTAAAATAGGGGAAAAAATAGAGTTTACAAATGTATAGAATGAAATGATATTTCCGGTTAGCAATGCGGAGATGGGAGAAGAGGATGGAAGCAGGAGGAAGAGGAGGAGGTTGTACAAATATATACATTCTTGGGGCCCGTTGGGGGTGCTTAGAGATGGGTTAAGCTCCACTTTATACCCTTATCCACGATACTCTACCAAACTCAAATTTTTTGACTCGTCCATGATTATCAGATTTCGCCCTCAATAACATGTGTAGAAAAAATGAATTTGGATTGAGTTTTTGAACTGTACCGTGTTGTGGAGTTTTTGGACAAACTACAAACCTTTAATGGAAATTAATGCCAATATCACAATAATAGTGGACAAATCTAAAATTGTACCAACAATGAAATTCAGTCTTGAACCGAGAAGAAAGAATGCGATGTTATCCCTCACGTTGCAACCATTGACGTTTGAATCACCAAAATACTATCCAACATGGAAAATGTAAAAGTCTCACCCTAGAAAAATAAAAAGCTAATCATTGAAAGAATATAATAGGTTGAACTCACATAAACATAAAAACTGCAAGATTTAAAATTAAAAAAAAAACAAACAAACAGAGAGAGTCTACCATATTCATTATGCAAATTGGTTTCCTCAATCAGATATCATTTTCGGTGTAGTTCTACCTCACCTGCAAGAAAACAAACTTTTTACATTTGTACAGAGAAAAAGAGAGATAAAGATTAACGGGTTGCAAATACTGTCATTATCATTTGTTAAATCATTCTTCACCTTTAAATTCTTCGACTAATGATCCTGCGAAAAGAGAAATTTATGTTCCTCATGCTAGTAAAATGTGTCCGGGGCCCATGGCAGAGGCACCATTGTCACTCTTTCTAAAGCAATGGATTTAATTTTTCCTTTTCCTAGTAATAAATCGATGCAAAGCAATTAGTTGAATCTAAATAAATTAGGGGTGATGTTTTTATGTGATCCCTTTCATATATAGTCTTTCACATTTATTATAAAGATTTGCGAAAATTATGGAGTAGTATTTCTAACTTTCCATATATTTTGCTTCTACAATTCTATAGAATAAGTGCCGAGGAATTTGAATAGGAATTGTTTTTCAATGAGATGGTCTACATTAATCCTATAAGTTTAGGAATAAGTCGTACTCCTATAAAATTTGAAGGTTTTCCAAATTAGAATTTTTTTTCCTTCGATTGGAATTTTTTTTTTTTTTTGCTCAGCATTGGAATGTTTTACGAAAGGAATCCTATTACCGTGAGATTGACTCTCTCAACATTTAAGGAATCACAATTTTGGGTTCCTTTCATCATTCTCCCCCAAATATTCACTCTTTTCCAAATTTTGCATTCTTTTCAAATTTATCGCTAGCTCTACTACCCGTTAATCTCAGCCGTTTTAAATGTGTACCAATCTAATGGTCGAAAAATATACGGATTCAAATACTTCCCTGTCATATTATATAGATGTGAAATTTGAAAATCTTAATTGGGATCTAAATTAACGTAAAAGGAATTTTTTTTTTTTGGCTGTTACGTAAAAAGAAATTAGAAAGATTAACTTACTCATTACTACTATAAATGCTTTATTAGGTTTCATTCATTCCACACAATACAAATCATGCCTTAATTAAAAGGATCCCTTCAAAAAAATTCCAGTTTTGACACAATTATCCCACAAATTTCTGAAATATTAGATTACCATGATTGGTTAGAATATTTCAATTCAAATAAGCTCCTTTTGTGGTCTTGAAGTTTTCAATATCTATCAAAATGCCATGTTGTAGAAGGAAGGATGAAGACAAATCTGGATCGTCTGATTTGTCTGTATGGATAGATAAATTTGAACCATTAAGAAAGAATATTCTATAAGATACCCGTCCTGTTTTATAATATAAATTTGAACCATTAAGAAAGAATATTCTAGTGCATGCCCGTGCCTTCAGGCACGGCTTGAAATCGGTATTCAATTCATATCCAATTATGACGGCCAAGGCCCCATTCACAAAATTCTAACTACGCAAAAAATAGAAAACAATAGCTCAAGTATATCTATCAGTTAAACTTACAAACTAACAAATTAATAGTTGTAGCGCCCGTACCTGAAGACATTTATCGCCAGCCATTTAAACTACGGATCACAACTGGCAAAACTCAACTGTAATCACAAAAATCACTTTACGTGCTTAAAAAAATCAAGCTTCAGAGTGTAAGAATACAAAATCAGTAATTAAACTTAATGATAATATAGCAACATCTAGTTTTTATTCATCAAGTTTTCTAAAATCAAGAAGAAAAGACAAAATATAATCAGCCTTTCAATTGAATATAAAAATGTAATTCCGCTTCTACTAAATTATTGATAACAAAGTTGTAGACTTTCCAAGCTTCAAACTCCAACCAACTCAATATTAGTTATTAATTAGCAAATATATATGGTGCTTCAGTTCATATTTCATTTCAATCATCTAGCAAGAAATTTTAATGTCATACTACTTGTCAAAAAAAAAAGTAAACAACTGCAAACCATGACATAATGATTTTTACGTGGTTCTCCCTAAATAGAGATAGCAGTTCGATTCAAAATCATCCACTATAAAAAATATAATTGATCTCGTCTATTCGTTCGAACACTATTGTAGTACTATCATTTCTTTTGTATATGTACTTGTGAATATACTTAACACATCTCATTCCAGTAAAAACTTTCACATTGATTTGGGGATTGAATAGTCTAGCAAAATATGCATTGTAAGGGACCACATCCTTGTTATCAGCTGTTTGACCCCTCACAAAGTACACCTAAAGAGTATAACGCTATTTAACCTTTATACAAAAAAAAAAAAACAATGAAAGAATGCAAATAAAAATTGAGTAAGTTGCTCTTACAGTTTTCTCGAAGTCTCCGTTGAGCTGCATAAGAAAATAAAGAATTCAATGAAAGACATATGAAACAAATACTAATTTGATAACCTGTGACCAAGGAATAAAAGGAAACGGATCAACTCACATGGTCATAGATGGTTAGATTTTGCTTAATTAAATGTCTGATGGAGTTAATTAAATGAGTCTAAGAGAAACGGTGGAGAAGAAAATGCAAATGATTGATCTGGAAAGAAAACTTACATACGCACCCCAATTTGAACCGAGCGTAAATAACTGATCTGGAAAGAAAAATTCCCACACCGTCGCAAACTGGAAAAAAAATTGCAAAACTGGAAGAGAGAGAGAGAGAGAGAGAGAGAGAGAGAGAGAGAGAGAGAGAGAGAGAGAGAGAGAGAGAACAAACCGTGGATGGAGAACCAAAAAAAAGGGAACAAAAGATCCATACCTGTGGAGAGAGAACTGAAAAAAGAACGGAAAGGAAAACGATTAGGGAGAAAGAGAGAGAAATTCATTCACCCAAAATTCATTACCTAGAACAGAAAATGAAAATCAACGTCAATTGTATTTTCCATTATAGCATGGCAATCAACGGCAATTAATTTCTATTACCCGATCAACGGCAATTAATTTTTTCTTACCCGATTTGTAGCATGTCATTATAGCATGTCTTGATCATGCCCAATCAACGGCTAAATTCTTCCCGTATAAAATAGAGAAATTATATATGTTCACCTAGTCAAGCCTAAATAGTCCATAAATGAATATAAATCTTCCCCCTGTTATTTAGGCACATTTAATATAGTAGTAAGCATCATTTCCAAACATGCCTCTAATCTTACTATCCGTAGATCTCAACCGTCGAAAAAATATATACCGATGCTAGGGTCCAAAATATACGAATTTGAAAAACACTCTCCCATATTATATAGATTTAGAAAATTTAGAAATTTAGAGATTTGATTAGGATAACTCCTAATAGGATTCAAATTTCCGGAATATTAGTCACAAATTATCATGATTGATTAGGGGAACTCCTAATAGGATTCAAATTTTGGTAATATTAGATTACCATGATTGATTAGCCTATCAAAAAAAAAAAAAAAGATTACCATGATTGATTAGGATATTTCAATTCAAATGAGCTCCTTTTGTGGTCTTGAAGTTTTCAATATTTACCAAAATGCCATGTTGTAGAAAGAAGGATGAAGATGAATCTGAACCGTCAGATTTGTTTGTATGGATAGCTAAATTTTGGACAGGAATAAATCTAAACCATTGAGAAAGAATATTTTGTAAGATACACGTCCTATGTTATAATATAGATATCATATTTCGAACTTAGAACCTTAAGATAGATCAAATTCTTAAGTATCAGACTTTGATCACTGAGGCAACCCATCGGGTAATTGGCTTACGAAAAGGAAACGAAAAGGAAACAGAGTATAAGGATCTTATTTATTCACATAGCCATGCATTATATACCAAATATATAGGCTATATGGAGAACATTTTTGTATTTATATCTAACTAAATTTTTTTTGGTTGCCCAAACTTGAGGACTTGTGGGGCTTACTGCCGGGCCCGCCCTGGAAGTGTTGTTTGAATGTTAAGAAATGCAGTAGGGGTTCCACCTTTACAGAATCTTGTTGGGATTATTCTCGGTAATTCTATCCGCAATGGAAGCACAACAAATGAAAACGAAATCACACAAGAGAGCAACACAACCAAAATACGCGGTTTCCAAACTCGGATACGTCCACGGGAGAGAGAGATATCTTCCACTATATGAAAAATAAAGATTACAATGTGAGATGTAAAACCCTCCCTGAACTCTTAACACATGACTCACAATGTTTTATACTCACCCCCACAACTTTATTTTTTCTCTCAACTATTCTCTCTCTCACACAAAACCTTTCACGGTGGGAAAGACCCCCAAGGGGCTCCCATTCTTTCTGCCTTCTCTGCTCTCTCTCTCTACCCTTCACACACGGCACAAATCCCTTAAATACATGGCAGCAAAAGCCTCTAGAATTGCCGAGGATATTCTAGAGTTTATCACCACATTTAATGCTCCATGCCAGCCCACTTTCCCAACCATGGCATACAATGACCAACGGTCCAAATCTTTTCCTTTGCCCAAGGGAAAAAACAACCGACTTTTTTTTCTTGCTTTTCCCTTATTTTTTCGCACAACAAAAACCCAACAAATCACCCGCAAAACGGAAGCGTAACGAAAAACAATCACACACAAAAAAGACTCAAGATTACGTGGCAGCAAAAGCCTCTAGAATTGCCGAGGATATTCTAGAGCTTATCACCACATTTAATGCTCCATGCCAGCCCACTTTCCCAACCATGACATACAATGACCAACGGTCCAAATCTTTTCCTTTGCCCTAGGGAAAAAACCACCGACTTTTCTTTCTTGCTTTTCCCTTATTTTTTCACATAGCAAAAACCCAACAAATCTCTCTCTTGAAATGGCGAGGTATTGGCAGCACCAATACGGTAAACAAAGGTACACTTTGGATCGTAGGTATATTATGGCTACTCCAAGTTTTGCTTTTGAGGTTTTCTTTACTTTTCTGATACACGGACACCCAATATGTTCAGAATCTATAGTAGTATACAATACAATATTTGATGGCGGCTTTTCTATGGTAGTTAGTTACAATTAACCACTTTTTTGGCAGAATCCCTCGCCAAGTGGGTGCCAAGCGGTTAATCGGCCGTTCATCTCGGCAATCGATGGTTCGGATGTTGATCGAGTAATAAACGATTCAAATTTGTATGCGCTCAAATTTAATCTGAATCGTCTGTGCAGTGATTAACGACCAGATGCCACTCAGCACCTGCTTGGTATGTAGGGGTGCTTAGCAGCATCCTCGGGTTAGGGTTCTTACCGGTCGGTCCCCTTTCGTTCCCGTCCACCCTGTTGTGCGGCGGGCCCCCGAAGGACTCAATCTCAACCCGATGATTATTGATGTTCATGATATTGAGAAAATGACCAAACCAAACAGATGCGGAAACCAAACCAAAGCAAAAAAAAATAAATAAGAGAGACCAGGATATATATACGTGGTTCGGTTTATGGCTATAAACCTAGTCCACGGGCAAGCGAACAAGAGACGATTCCACAATGTGAAGAGAATGATGCTTGGAAGAGCTACAATGGTGACGAACAAATAAAGCTGTCACAAAGAGACTCTCATCAATCCCAAAATACAAGTTCTCTCCCCAAATAAAAAACCCGATTAGAATCTCTCACAAAATACAGATTCTCTCTCATCAAATCTCACAAAACCCTAGGGTTTTAACCAAGAGACACAGACGGAACGTAGTTCCACAGACGTGACCGAATGTCGCACAGAAACAAATGATTCTTACGAAACCTTATGGTTTCAACCAGAAATTAATTAAGAAATGCCGAAACAGATGATCTTCCAGATGGCCAGAGGCCTACAAAACACACCAAAGAAGGGGCAACCAGATACAGATGAAGATCGAACAGATGAACAGTAAGGTTCTACAAATGAGGCCCCCTAAGGGCCTTTCAGAGGGATTCACTCAAAAAGTCCAAACCCTAATGAGAAAGCAATACTATATTTATAGTCACAGATTGCTTTCTAAAGCCAGAATCCTTGCCAGATTATGTTTTCTTTGCATATAGAGTCCAAAAACAAAAAGAAAACTTCAAAATCAATCTTTAGAAAGTCCAAAATAAAACCAAAATCGGCTGAAACGCGCACGCTGGTCCGGACCACCGCATACCGTGGTCCGAACGGAGATTCTAGAATGCGTTGCCTTGTCGTTGTGGTCCGGACCACGGTATGCGCTGGTCCGAATAGGAAAAACAGATCGCTCTAGAAAACGCATACAAGCGCTGGTTCGGACCACCAAGATCTTGGTCCAGACCATGGAGGCCGAGAATTCAAAAAAAGAGCCAAAAAACTACACACCCGTCTAGCCCCACACCTCGTCACACCCCTTCCGCCTAAGCCCCGTTTCAAGTGACCTACCCAAAATATCCTCATTCCCTCCACCACCACCTCGTAACCTACTGCAAACGCGAGCGTTGATAAGATCAACGGCTGCCTGATCGAGCTTCGAGCCGGAGATCCTCTGGTACAAGGCCTACTAGCCGATCCTCCTCCTCGTCCGCAGGTGCTTCTCCAGTGTCGAAATGCACATCTGCATCAATGGCAGTGGTCACACTTCTCAGATCTACGCCATATGCCAGTCCATCGCCAATTGGTAACCTACCGCAAATTAAAATTAATATGTGAATTAGACATAGTCTATACTAATTAATTATAAAAAAAATTGATTTAAGAGAGAAGACAATGCTTGATGGGGGACCAGCTGCATTAATTGGACCATGTGTTTTGATTAATTGGACCAGCTGCATTATACACCAGCTGTATAGGTGAGGTCGTAGGTCATTTTCGAATGTAATGGAACATTTCAACGCTTTTTTTAACGTACACTCCAATTTATAGTGACGGGCCAGTCTGTCTCAACATTATAGAGATAAATTGATGACAGAGATCACCATCTGTTCCAAATTTTGGGTTTGAACTCTATTTTTCTTTCTTTCTTTCTTAAGGGCAATATATTTAGGTGTCATTCTCCCTAGATTTTTCGCGTTTTTGGTTTTTGGTATTTTTATTCGTTTTTTCTAAATTTTTGTTAGATTCACGTTATATTTTTTTTCCATTTATCATCTATCTCGACAGAATAGTCTAGAAAGTAAAAAACGATAAAATAAAAAAACAGTTTACTAAAGATGAAGTTTTCAAAGCGTTTAATTTTTTGGAGTTTTCCCTCTACAAGTGGTATCAAGCTAATTAAACACAAATGGTTGCTTCTACGAGTCCAACAACAAAGCGGGGATTGGAGGGACTTTTAGAGACCACAAGGGCAGCTTGATCTTTGGTTACTTTGGGAAAGCCAACTAATCTTCCAGTTTAGAGGTGGAAATATGGGCAATCTACAGAGGCCTTTCCATCATGCTAGAGAAAAGGTTGCTGAATGTCATTTTTGAGTCAGACTCAAGTGTTGCTGTGAAACTATGTAACGAAGGCACCCCTTTGGACCATGCGCATAGCTATATAGTTGAGGAAACAAGGAAAATTGCGGGCAGGACTAATGCTACCATTACTCATATTTTCCGACAAGCTAACCACGTTGCAGATTGCCTTGCTCATCTGGGGTCACAACAAAGAGATGAAGATTTGTTTATCACTAAGGCTATTCCGTTTGCGGCGATGAAATTTGCCCTTGCGGATGCCATGGGGGTTCGCCATTTAGAACATAGTTGGTTCTTGCTTATCCTATTTAGGATGGTTTGTAATATGTTCCTTGTAATATGACTCGGTTTCGCTAGTGTTTTTATAATATTTCTGTTTGACCAAAAAAAAAAAGAAAAAAATACCAAACTCACCAAGAATTCTTGGGGGTGTGAAATCTTCAGAGAAGTGTGAATTCTTGGGAGTGTAAAAAGTGACCAAGGGCAAAATAGTATAAACATCTTTAAAAATGGTCTTGACAGGATAACATTGACAAAAAAAGGGTTGGCATGGAACCCACTAAAAAAATGGGACCGACTTGTTATTTCCCGTCACTAAAATACAAAAGAAATTGAATCATCTCCGGCCCAAACTTTTTTTGATAGCCCTCCGGCCCATAACTTGGCCCATTTTTTTGGGCTTCATTCCTTTAGATGTTTTGGGCTTGTCCCTTAATTAGGTGTTTTTTTGGCTTTGTTCCTATCAGGTATTTCTCCAACCTTTGGTTGAATTTCCCCTTTCCTCTCCCCCTATTTGATGTACCCTTATCAAGTTTAAATTTTATTGCTGAAAAAAAAAATTGTTAAGCGTATTAGAGCAAATCCAAACCATTAATTATACTAATATTTGGTTCAAATTTAAACTGTTCCATCTAACCTAAAAATTGGGCTGGAGAGAAATATCCGAACCCGACATCAAAATATTGTGCTACGGGATTTGCTAAAGACCGCACAATAAGCCAAGAAAGCAACGTAAGACAAAAGATGGGACTGCGTTAATCTACTTCTAGAAGCATTTCTAAGGGAATTAACAAAATTTTGCATCAAATATGTATTTAATTTGGTAACCCAAACGGCAAGTTGGATAAGTTATGCATTCTAAAGGAACTATTCAGATTTTAATTTTTTATCACTTTTTAAACTTTAAAGGATCCACCTTGCCCAAAAAATCAACAATTCATCAATAATTATTTGATGAGGTGGCAATTTGGATAGTGCTCTCTCTCTCTCTCTCTCTCTCTCTCTCTCTCTCTCTCTCTCTCTCTCTCTCTCTCTCTCTCTCTCTCTCTCTCTCTCTCTCACCCAAATAGTGTATCAAGTTTGCTTTCGCCCTTGCAAAGTGTTATGCTTACGTGGTTAATTTGTCAAATGTAATTTGGTTTTAATTTTGCTACCTCCCTTGGAGATGTTGTAAATGAGACAGAACGTTGGTTCTTGGAGTTAAACAAATTAAAGATCTCTAAATTTATGATATAGGTAGCAGCGACGACAATAAACAGTTTGACCTACTTCTGTTTGTTTTGTTGTGCCGCATATTCCAAACGGAAGAACAATAATTGCCATAAGCACAACAATTTCAATACAGAAATCCCAAACAAAGCATAATTGCAACAAACTGTCCAATAATAAATTTCTTTTTCGAGTCATTGTGCGCGTTTGAGAATTTTTTTTTTTTTTTACTTTTCAAAATCAGTTTTGAGTGTTTGTCAAAAATTCTAGATAACAGATTCTCGGATTTTATAAATTCTGAAAAGCTAAAAAAGGAAAGAACAATAATTGCCATAAGCACAACAATTTCAATACAGAAATCCCAAACAAAACATAATTGCAACAAACTGTCCAATAATGAATTTCTTTTTCGAGTCATTGTGCGTGTTTGGGAGTTTTTTTTTTAACTTTTCAAAATCAGTTTTGAGTGTTTATCAAAAATTCAAGATAACGGATTCTCGAATTTTATAAATTCTGAAAATCTAAAAAAGGAATAAAATTATCGAAATTTTAAAGTTGGGCTTGAATAGCTTTTGAGATTTTGCAATACAAATTCTCAAAAAAGGAATGAAATTCTCATAATCTTGCAGCCGTAACAAACAAGTTTCTCACCCTCTACTAAAATTTGAAATCTAAAATCTGGAGCAGAATCGAAAGATCTAAAATTCGGTACCCACAACTATTGTTAAAATGCCCATTATAATTTTGTGAATAAAAGATTTGAGAACGAACTTTTGTAAGTTGGGATATGAGAATTCTTATAGAATATCATCATTATTCTATAAATCAAGTGAAATCTATCTATCTATCTATCTATCTACCTAATAAAACACAAGGGTGTGGGGACCACACAAACACAAGTTGAAAGAAAGACTGAGATTCATTTGATCTAATGGTTGATGTGTGTTCTTCAACTCTCCTAAGAAAACACCCACATTCTTGCAAATATATTAGAAAAATGTCATCGGCTCTTTTTACCCACTGCTCGGCTTTTGGCGTACATAAAAAAACAAAAATATATTACAAAAATACCTGTGCCTACGCACTCCGGGGTGTGTAGTGCCGTAGGCACGAGCAAGTACTAGTCTATCTAATAAAATACAAGGGTGT
Source organism: Rhododendron vialii (assembly GCF_030253575.1). Classification (NCBI taxonomy): domain Eukaryota; kingdom Viridiplantae; phylum Streptophyta; class Magnoliopsida; order Ericales; family Ericaceae; genus Rhododendron; species Rhododendron vialii. Next base: position 5,695,954 of record NC_080562.1, on the reverse strand, counting down.
GGGGACCACACAAATATAAGTTGAAAAAAAAGCTGAGATTCATTTGATCTAATGACTGATGTGTGCTCTCTGCTTAAGCTCCGAACCTCGCCTTCAAATAAGGTTGAAATACCCGAAGTGTAGGGCTAGATCGTCGGTAGCATAATAAAGCGGTAAGACTGGGATTGTACCACAGAGATTCGAAAATAGCTTAATTGGATTATAGGTTTGTAAGTGTTGGATTTTGGCGTTTAAGACGGCCAACTTGGTTTTGCTCTTAACGGTGGAAATGATAATGAAAAGACTAGAAATGAAACTTTAATGAACTTAAAGAGGCAAGTCTAGGGATCGTCTATCCCTTGACAAAGGCCATTACCGGTTCTCAATATATCTTAAGCGAGAGTCATGATCGCGTGCCTACACCCGGAAGATTTAACTTTAACGATTACATTTATCAAAAGATGTGATTAAAAAGAATTAATCCAACCTATTTTTGCTAATGTATTTAACACGTAGGAGGCCACGAGCCCTCGGTACGTCACTTGCCAAGACTGCTTGACAAAACAATGTACTATGGAGTTAACACCCCTTTGCTTAGACCAAAATGGTTAGGTTAGCTTAATTCCGAAAACTATGATTTTAAGCCCGAGGGTTTGATAACCAAATAACCACCTAAGTTCTCGGAAAAGATTACCCCGAGACTCACCCAAACGACTATTTACACATAGCTAAAGCACAAAAGAAAGCATAAAATTTAACAAATTACTTAAACTTACCAAAGTTCTTGAAAAAAATGACCTAAAAGCTTGAAAGGAGCTTTAATGGAGAAAAACTTAAGTTAATAATATGCTAGATAGATAAAGAGGGAGAGAGAATGAGCTATTTATACAAAATGGCACTCTCTCTTCTCAAAATATCCAAAAAGTGGAACCAAGTTATAAATGGAAAGTTAAAATCTGTCAAAAAGTAGGTCGGTGAGTATCCCGTATCGATACTCCATAAGCGTATCGATACCGAGCAGTTTTCCTCTGCAATCCAAGTTTCCCCATAGAAGGACTGTATCGATATGTTGAAAACCGTATCGATACTCCAGGAGCCGTATCGATACGGTGAAGCTTTCAAAACTCTCTGTTTTAATGAAGTATTGATACTCCAGGAGCCGTATCGATACCGAGCAATCTTCCTGGCAGATCAAGTTCCCCAAACCTTGTCTTGCCACCCGACGGCCCCTTGGCACTCGCCAACCTTCTGTTTGATCATTCCAAAGCCCGATGGTTGTATTCTTCAAGGCCTCACCACTCGGATTCCCTCAAGGGTTGTACGAGGCTTCAAAATAAGGCCTCTTATACGCGTATTACCTAAAACGCTCAACGAGAAATCTTACGCGCAAAATCACTTAAAACGGCAAATAAACATAAAGCAAATGACATTAAACGGGACTAGGCGCACCAAATATCTACAATATTGGGTGTTTATCACTCTCCAACTCTCTTAAGAAAACACTTACACTCTTACAAATATATATTACAAAAATGTTTGTGTCTACGGTACTACCGGGGTGCATAGTATCGTAGGTACGGACAAACACTAGTCTATTTATACTCCTATATTATATATTATAAAAATATAGTTACCTAAAATAAAACAAGCTCTCTCCTTATTAATTCTCTCTTCTAAATGAATTTTTCTCAGTTTTTCATCTTTTTATTCATTATTCAACATTTTTACGAAATGTACAATATATAGTTTATTTTGTTTGAAATGAAAACTAAGTTCAATCAATAACACGTCAAATACATGAGAATAAATTCTTTATACTGCCGGTGTAAACATTTATTTCCTCCAAATTAGTTGCATTGCGCCACGTCGCCATATTTTATTAATTGGGACCACTATTTTGACACATGTCTCAATATAATTGATTTGAAAGAAACAAATGTTTACACTGGTGGTGTAAAGAATTTATTCTCCAAATACATATTCCAAAGTAAAAAAAAAAAAGACACATCAAATACTATATTTTGCATGATACTATCTTCTTTTTGCTTTTTATTTTTTATTGTTGTGGAATTTTTCCAATTTTTTACTGAGAAAATTGGTTCTCACAGATTTTTTTTCCATTCCCGTTCATCGAACCGGCAAGACGCTAGTAGTGCTGTGATGCTGATGTATTAGGGCTGCTTTAGGTGGCTAATGAAACCTGTTGAAGAATTTTCTGGGCTTCTTTGATGGCTGGCTTGTGGATGCTATGGAGTTAATCCTCTTCCTAAGAGTTATGAAGCTTGTATGGCTGGTTGTGCAAGATGTCATGGAATGACTTCTGTAGTCTTTTGGAGCAGTGGAAGTTTATGTTTTGGTTCTGGATAGATCCATTTCCGATATGGTTCCTTTCAATTCTGTTGAATGTAATTTTCTTCTTCTTGGCCTACTCTATGATCCAAATTTTCCTTGCATCTAGAGCTTGGCATCCTCGATGTACCCTTTGTCGAGTTCAATAAAATCTTGTTGCCGATAAAAAAAAAAAACTTTATATGAGTGTTCTCGATCCTAAAATCTACTCCCTCCGTCCCTTATTTAAAGTCCAGTATTTCATTTTGGGTTGTCCCTTAATAAATGTCCATTTTGTAAAGTTAGTGGGTAAAAATTGGTGTATTGTCTATTTTGTTCCGAAAAGTAGATTCTATTTTGAAAAGTTAGTGCGTAAAAGTGTAATGATGAGGAGTAAGTAGGGAAAGTGGAGAAAAAAGTTGATGTGAAAGGCATAATGATGATGTCTTTTTAATAATTTGAAGTTACGAAGCAGGACACTTAAAAATAGATGGAGGGATTAGTAATCAATGACCAATTAGTCTGGCGCTTATTACATGCAGGTGAAAATTAATTATTGGGAAACAATAAAACAATCATATGTTGATAACTTGATATCATATGCAGAATAATTGAGTGAAGAGAGATAGATAAAGAAAATTTATTGAAACCGTGCCCAAAAATTTTGAGACTCCAAACGAACAAAGCTTGAAGGACTGCTACAATTCTTCTGAAAAATACAATCAAGATTATTCTCATTATATATTTATTTTCTGATCGTCCTGTTCATACTTTATTTATTTATTTTGTGTTCGTCCTCATACTTTATTTGTGTGGGGCGATTTTAACTCTCGAAGCCTCCTTTCTTCCGACAGTAATCTAGCAAACCTACAAGGTAAATCATTTATGATGATCAGTAATTTTCCCCATATAAGAATTTGAATTAATTAGATAATTTATATAATTTTTAAATTTTTTTAAAAATTTCTTCTATACTTTTTCAAAGCATCTTCATTTGTGCCACCATTTTCAATTGGCTCGGCAAGTCCCGTTTCCAAATTTACCCTCGAAACTGGCTTCTTCAACAAGCTTTCCCCAATTTCAACAAGTTTGTTCAAATTCTTCCTCGTGGAAACATCAACAGAAGCATCCGTCCCAGTTAATGTATCTTCCTGGTAATAATGTTACACTGATAAGCTTCATAGGAAAGTTTAAGCATGGTTAATCAAATAATTAATCAAAAATAAGTCTAATCTGAATGGTCTTAACTTCTTTTGTACTTGTATTATTTCATCTTTACTATTTTTTTTTAAAATTTTTCATATCAAAGTTAATATTTTCTTGGCTTTTGTAGATGAGAAAATAAAAACAAACACATATATAAGTTGAAAGAAAATTAATAAAGGCCTTTATTTTCAAGAAAAAACATGTTCCGTTCATGTTTGCATACTGATGGCTAATCAGTATGATATTTGGTATTTACACAAACTCGATGAGTGAAGCAAAGTTAATGGTTCGTATCGCTTGATCATCAGAAACAAATGATCGACTTACTTGTATGCGGAGGTAATTATCTTCGGATTGAAGACCTTGGAAAACAACCGAGATATGAAAATCAACCATATCAGCACTTGCTTGAGTGAAAACCTCAACTAAAGGAGTGGAACCCCCATGGAGTAACCAACCCAAAACACCCCATTTGGCTGCCATTTTAGCACTGTATTTTTCTTCCACCTTTGGCGAGCCAGTGCCTAATGAAATGACCAGAAATCGTCCATAATCCATGGGTTTAATTGGGAAGAATTCCGGATTTTCACTGAAGATCTGCTTTGTTACTTGGCTTATGGCTACCAAAGCCTGGAAATATAAACCATGGCATCAAAGTTTATTAGTTCAATTCTTCACTATAGACAGAGACCGATGCAGGATTTTAATTAATGTCGGAAATGGGGAACATTAAATAAATATTACGGAAAAAAAACTTCCTAATTTTTTGTGAACATATATATTCTTAAGAGTAGAATAGTACTATCACCTGAACTTATCGACTCTTTGGTCCGACAGTGATTATATATTTACTAGAGTTTGTCCGTGCCTGAAAGCACGGAGCAACGCATTTACTACCCCACCAACGAAACTGATTTTCAAACAGATTTTTTTTCTTACCCTTTTGTTTAGTTTACAAAAAAATACACACACCCGAAAAAAATTGAAATTAATCAACCAATAAACAAAAATATTTCTTACCCTTTTGTTTAGTTTACAGTGTGTCTTGCACTAATTTTATACATGAAATTTTATTACTATTTATCTTTCCATAACAAAAGAGAGTTGAGATAAATAAATAAAAAGTTAGAAAAGATTTTGCCTTACTTCAGAGAGAGACAGTGCAAAGTTTTCAAAAGTTACTTTCCTTTCTTATTTCAAAATTCGGATTTTTTTTTGGCAATGAAATTTTATTGCTTTCTATCTTTTCAAAACAAAAGAGAGTTGGAATATGAAAGATTAAAGAAGATTGGAAATAGGATTTTCCAGCCCTAGGACTCTTCTCAGCCGTAGGATTTATGAGGGACCGTTAGATTTATGTACATAAGATTCAAATACTAAGCTGTTTTATTATATAGATTGTAAGAAACAAAATATCGCGATTCCTATTCAGTTTTTGACAATGGTTGTGTGTGTGTGTATATATATATATACCGGATTATTTGCAGCAACGCCGCCATCAATTAGATTGAATTCTCGAATGTTTCCTTCACCATCTTGGTTGCTGAATTGATGGGCTGGAAGATAAGTTGGGGCTGCAGATGTGCTGATACATATATCATATAATCGAGCATCCAAATGATCCGGTGATTTCTTCACCTGCACAAGGTTGGAAATACATCACAATAATTACCTAGCTATTACTTGTGTTAACTTTGCCAGCCCTTTAGATAATTAGAACCCCGTAATTTTGTCCAGTTAGTCGGTGGTTTTGCTCCTACATAATTGACCAGGGTTCAATTCTTCTGGTCATGTTACAAGAAAGTAATTTCTTGCGAATCTCCTAGTCTGGCACGTGGATGGATAGTCTGGCTTTGACCGGGCCTGATGGGAAAATAATAGAGGTGCGGATGAGTTGGCCCGGACCCCCTCGACCGTCGAATAAAAAAAAAAAACCGGATGGACGTTACGGGGTAATATGATAACAACTAAAAATAGGACCTACCAGGTGTAAACGTATTTTACGCACAGAATCAATGATGAGGTTGATGGGTTTCACCCACGATAATTTATCGAGGGAGTGCTTGATAATTATTCGCGTGTAGTTATGATATATTCAAGTTTTAGTTAAAGAATCAAATCCTATGACAAGTTAAAAGGGTTCCATACTTTAAAGCGGTATATCCTAGTTGGAAGAGTTTCCTTCTTTGTGTGTTTCCTAGTCCGAATAGAAAAGGGGATCTCTCCAAACTTATAAATATCAATGGAATATTAGGTTTTTTTTTGGAAGTGTGTGAGAGATTCGCAATTGGTGAGAGCAAGAGAGGAAAAATATATCGATCGTGACAATTAGGGAGAGATTAAAATATATCTTGACAGTTAGGGCTTGGGAACCGGAGAACTTCGATAGGGAGAAATACAAAGCCTACCGCGATCAAGTTCCTAAGAGAGATGGGTTACAATGTTACCCCCCTCCCCTGTTCAAAGCAACGTTAACAACTTTTGTAAAAATTTATTCACGGAGCTCCGGGAATAAGTTTTTCACGAGGTCCTGCATCTGTTCTTGGAACAGTTCTTACAGTTGCTAGCTCCAGCTACAGGGACTTAGACAAGTGCTGCAGATTTCGGTTTCTTGATTTTGTTTTGTGTAGTCTCGATCTCTTGGTATAGTAAAGGATTGCCTTGTGGTTAATTTGTTTTGTTGTTTTCTCTGTGGTATTGTGTGACCCGTGGTCTTGTACTTTCAATGAAATTTTAACTTTTCGGAAAAAGAAAAAAGATTACTCCTACCCATGGAAAAATACAAGAAAGGTGTGTGTATATATATATAGAGATGAATTTTCAAGTGAGGGATCTCTCATTTTGTTAAAATGAGGGACTTTCATTTTCCGATCAAATTTTGAAAATCCGAACCGTTCAATGTGTGCAGAACGTAATTTTAAGGCAGCAAAAAAAATGATCGGGAAGGGCGTTATCCGAGCAGTTTTTTTTGAACCATTCAATAAAAACTGCTCGGATGAAGCTCTTCCCGGTCATTTTTTTTGCTGATTTCCGTTAGGGGACCCTTAAAATCACGTTCTGATCACTTTGAGCCGCTCGGATCATCGAAATTCAATCGGGAAGGGGAGTCCCGCATTTTAATAAAATGAGGGATCCCTCACCGGAACCTAACTCGTATATATATATATATATATATATATATATATATATATATTCATAATTTCCTTGTCTTTTCTTACAATGGAACGGGTCTTGGTCTTGTATGTAATAATAATATAAAATAAAATAAAATAAAAAAACTTCGATCGAACTATTTTTTAATTAATAAGATTCCAAGGTTTTTATATTCACGTAGACTTTGCCCTTGAATTACATGTTTCACAGTCAAAAATCAAGACCAATTAAGAAAAATCAATATTTCTGGTCAATCTCAAGACTCCGATCAATTTGAGAACCAAAAAAAAATGTTTAATTAGGTGAAGAAAAAGCTCTTAATTTATACAACCATACTATGTACTAGGAACTGGATTCTCTCAGGTCCAATACATGGACTGGGCGGTTGAGTTTCGGCGCATTTTGGGCCCGAGTCAATGATCCAAACCATTTTACTTTTGAACATGTCGAGAACATATACTACGCTAAAAATTAAGTTGATCGCATAGTGTTTGAGATGATTTCGAAATTAATTTGTTTTAAGATACATGGATTTAGTGGATTTCAATCACACTCTCTCTCTCTCTCTCTCTCTCTCTCTCTCTCTCTCTCTCTCTCTCTCTCTCTCTCTCGGGCAAGATAAATGTGTTCTAAAATAATACTCCGTATCAAACAGTATCCAATCAACTTTACTTTTGGCGTGATATACGTTCACGACGTGTTCTAAAAGTGAGCGGTTAAGATCATTGACGCAAATCTGAAAAGGGCCCAAGACGGGCCGAAACTAGATCAATCTAGTCCATTTATTTCTCTCGATAGATGTCTAGCCTACTCCAAAATAGATGAAAAAGTGGTATTGCTAAACAGCAAATTAAGAGGTGTACGTGGCAAACACAAAGGATATCAATCACCACACCAAGCACTAGCGCTCCTAGCAAGAAGAGAGAGAGAGAGAGAGAGAGAGAGAGAGAGAGAGAGACCTCATAGGTGGAAAATATGGTTGGCTGCAAATGCTTGATATCAAACGTTGGAATGACCACATTTGTTAAGGTTTGATGCAACCGAGTCTCTCCGAGCTTCTCCCTTATAATCCCATGAAGGTATTTTCCATTATATTTTGGTCCCATTATTACCTTCAACAATCTTAGTATCGATCCAAATACACCCCTGCCATTTATACAAAAAATATGCTCCTTAGCAGAGAATTATTTTTTTCCAAATAGGCGAAAAATAAACGACGCAAAAACAGTACCCTTTCTGCGGGAAGATCATGGGGCTGTGCTCCATGTAAAATTGTTTGATGTCTTTCGCGGCAAAGAGAGGGCGGTTGATTTCATTTGGAGCAGTTAACATGGCTGTCACAAGACCACCGGTGCTTGTTCCCGCAATTACATCAAAGTAATCAGCAAGTCTTGCATGTTCTCCATCCAACTCCTAATTGTTCAAAAGGTTGCATTATTTTGATTAATATAATTCCACATCATTAGTAGTATTTTTGTAACAAAATGATTCATTCCAAAAAAAAAAAAAAGGGATATGTCTCAACGGAGGATTTCTCCTTTAAGAATCAAAGAAAAAGTGTTTAGATTATAAATAAACTAGCTAGCCTCTTAAATAATTAAAAATGATTTTACATGTTGAGATATTGAAGGGTAAGCAAATAGCCAAATATCATTAAGGGACGTGCACGGTGCACTCATTGCATTTTCAATTAAACCAGCAATATATATAGGACCGAGGGAATAATCCGATGCTATTTATTCTAGAATTGCAAATTTCTGATAAAAATGTTAATTCCCAAAGCAATTGGATTCTCTTCGGTCCTTTTGGACTTGACGGACAGTCAAAATATGAACAAATCCACACCATTTATTGCAGCATTAAATGATCAACTATCTCGTCTAGTTCAAAATTTGGATTTCAGACTATAGAGAATCCGAACCCATTCCGAAATAGCAATGAAAAAGTAAAAATATTGTATCCCAAAGTTGAGCCAAATTACTCTCTCTCTCTCTCTCTCTCTCTCTCTCTCTCTCTCTCTAAAACTTAAGTAGTAAGTACATACCTGAAGTTGGGATTCAAGGTATGCAAGGATAGTCGCAGGAATGATTCCTCTAATACCACCTCCATCGATGCTCAGAACTGTCACCAAGTTTCCATAAGTTGGTGGCTGAATTTTAACAACAGATGAAGAAGTTGAACCCAGCACTACTCTCTCCATTTCTAAATGCCTTAATAATAGAATTATACTATATAATAGCTGTGTCTAGTCTGCTAATTAAGGAAAAGATCGAGCAACTGTGTTTAAGCTTTCTTTCAGATTAATTGTTGTTTTGATTTTCCCGCTGCCTAGCTAGGTTTCCTATTTATAGACCTAGTACTTAATTAATTACGTACGTAATTAATTCATCATTCTTTCTTTACCAAGAAAATTGGAAAATAAATTTTCAAAATCAGAAAGTTCAGAGATGCTGTGGAACCATAGAATCATGGTGGGGGCGCGGACCTAAGTCACATACTACGCGTGCATGTACTTGAGCGAAAACGGTAATTACTTGAATGTGAAAACGTTTTTTTTTTTAAGTATTCCAAAGTACAAAAAAAAATATTGTGAGAGCAAGAATTGAAAACGGGAGCAGAGGGCCTATCAAAGGATTATGTGACTAAACAGCCATTTAGACTCTTGCACGTAAATTTTCCTATGAAATCGTCTACGGTCCAAACAGCCCCTTAGACTCTTGCACATAAAATATTCTCCTAATTAACTCATGGCAACACAAGTATCTACTTACGTGAGGAAACAATTGTTTACATAAGATAAGAGATGACGAGAGGGTTAGGCTGTGGAATAGGTCACACAAACATGTCTTCAAGCCATAGAATTAATCTAGAATTAGTCATCATCCACGTTTCTTGACTTGTGTTTGGTTATTGTCATAGTCGCAATATTTGGAAAATAATAACTACTAATTTAATTCAAACTCACCCTATGGCTCGTTTCGCTAAGAAAAATATTTATTTATTTTTTAAATAAGTACTTATTTTTTTGAATTAAAAGTGATATATTGTAGAGAATGATCTGTCTCGTAAAACAAAAAGTAAGTATTTTAAAATTAACTTTAGAGGAACGGAAGCTAAATCTGCAAGTGGGAACTGATATGAGCTGTCTGTAATTGCTTTTATCTTAATACTACTATAACGCAGACGTCCCGTGAGTCGTGACCATCGTAGACGTACACTTCCCGTGACCTCTGTATAAGTCTACTAGTACAGCAAAATCTTACAGATTTTGTGTACAGATTTGTTGTGGGCCCGCTACGGGTCTCACATAAATGATCCAAGTCGTTTATTAAATGTAAAATATTTTTTTAAGGGCCCCTGCAAAAAATCATCTCAATCCGATACTTATAGATGCTTGATCTAATCATTTAATTTTTGATTTAGATTCCAAGAAAATGAAACATTATATGATTGGATTGAATATCTATAAGTATTAGATTGAACTGATTTTTCACATGATCCTTAGAAATTTTTTTTACAGTTAATGAACGACTCGGATCATTTATGCAAGACCCATAGCAGGCCCCACAACAAAGCTGTCCGCAAAATCTGTACAATTTTGCTGTACTAGTAGACTTACTGAATCTGCAAGTGGGAACTGATACGAGTATTGTCATTAATTTGGGGTAAATTTCACTGACCTCCCCTGAAGTTTTTTACACAAGCACTAACCTCCCCTGGAGTTTCTGAAATTTCACTGCTCTCCCTTGCTTTTTCTGACTTTATCAAGATGCCCCCTTCCGTTACATGGCTGTTAAATATTTTCACAAAATATATAATTAATGCTGATGTCATGTTTTTATGATTTTAAAGTGTCCAAAATACCCTTTGGGCCTCTCTCGTTATTGTGGACCTCTTTTTTCCCAAACCATGATGCAGTCAAGATTTTTTATTCTCCCATAATAAAATTTATTGGTCGTTCTAGTAACATAAAAATTTGAGGAAACTAATATTTGAGATTCCAATTTCAAATAAGACTATTGTATCCAAAAAAAAACTTGACGATGATGACTAAATATATTTTTTAATTTGAGATGATAATTATATTATAAGGTGGAGTTCCACTAACCCTTTTCTAGACACCGCAATGGTGGGAGCCTTGTGCATTAGGTTTGTATTTTTTTTTTTCTTAAATTTGTATTTTTAATTCCCTTATTTTAGATTTTGCAAATCACTGTATTAATATAGAGCATGTTATATCCTTAAACCGCTTTTTGGTACAGGCTCAACAATATAATTGAGCCCTTGTTGGTAATAGTTACGAACCTTTGTTTTATTTTCCCATCCAACCCACACGGCAATCAACTAAGCAAAATACCTCAGGCCACTCTCGCTAGTCACTTGTAGCCAGCCAAGTACAACACGACAAATGGTACAGTAGCAGAACTTTTGACCTTTTCTTCTTTTTTTTAATTTATTTGGTTCTACTACTCTCTTAGGGCTCTCATATGAGAGCTCTATAACCAAAAATTAATTATGATCCTTTAGGATAAAATGATCAAAAAAATAAGATTTTCGCACCGATTCCAAAAGATTAAAAATTGGAGTATTTAATTTTTTAATCTTATTTTTTAATATATAAACAATCTAAAAAATTAAGTGCGTAAATCATATTTTTATGATCATTTTATCCTAAAGGGTCATAATTAATATTTGTCATTATGGCTCTTATAATTAAGTATCTGCTCTTCATTTTGTTCTATATATAAAAGCCCTAGAGTCAAAAATTAATTATAACCCTTTAGAATAAAATAATAAAAAAATAAGATTTTCGCATTGGTTCAAACGGATTGAAAATTGGAGCACTTAATTTTTTAACCACATTTTTTTAACCCGTCCAAATGTTTACTATTTTTACTAGTGATGGAAGGGCAAGGGTATGCCAGTCATTTTATAAAAAAAGTTAACACCGTTTCAGGAGAAATTAACAGATGGGGAATCTTAACAATTTCAGAAAAAGCAAGGGAGGACAGTGAAATTTTAAAAACCTCAGGGGAGGTCAGTGCTTGTGTCAGGAACCCCAGGGGAGGTCAGTGAAATTTACCCTTAATTTGGATTCGAGTGTTGTCATTTGGAGTTGATTGTTTCCTTACTTAAAACAAAATGTATACGTATAACGTACTTACCAACCTTGGGGCTTGGGATGTGAGAAATTTTTGGGTACCGGATCTAGGAGAATCAGAAAGTCAAGAAATTTTGGCGCAAAGTTAATAAACGAGAAAAAAATTTAAATAAAGAAAAAAATAAAAAAAGAGTTCTAAAATTATTTTTAGTGCTTAGTGGAATGGGGCTCATTAGTTTGTTTTAACTGATGATGCATCAATTAGTATTATCATACAATCGCTAAACGTTTGATTAGTTTGATGATCTAACACGATCGGCAAGCCCACGTCCGCCAGGGTCCAATGCTAAAGTGATCGCCTTGATCACTGAACATGACTTTTATTTCCCGACGAGAAGGCTTATTCGTTTTGGGTTTCAAAATTCATATGCACGGTTTTTAATAAATTTATACTATTTACTTCCTCAGTCTCCTTTTAAATGTATCGCTTCGTAACTCCAACTTATTAAGAAAACATTATCATTATATCTTTCACATCAACTTGTACCTCCACTTTCCCTATTTATCCTCTATGGAAATATCATCATTATACTTTTACTCATTAACTTTTCAAAATGGAATTTACTTTTAGAGACAAAATGGAAAATATACCAACTTTTACCCACTAACTTTATAAAATAGACACTTATTAATGGACAGTCCAAAATAGAATACTAGAATTATAACTTTTTTCACTCATTACTCTCAAAAATATATCTCAAAATTCAAACCGAACATTCAATCGTTTGTCTTTTTTTGGACAAGCAAGTTGGATATGCACATTAATTTACTTCATCTTTTGCTTCTTCTTTTTTTTTTATAACTCAGATGTCTAGGTTTTGCTCACATCGACTAATCCTAAGAGTTCAACCTCACTACATACTTGCGGGAAGTTTAATTAGAGCTGAAGCAGAACTTCGTATGAACTGAACTCCAAAAAAATGAAGAACACCTGAGAGACTTTATAAGAGGAAGTAGACCATAAATCTCAGGTCATGACCACTAGACCAATCCATTGGGATTACATGATACTATTATGTCACGCTTAATGATTATTATAATTTGTATTGTGTTTGTAATGTTTGAGAAAATTTAATTAATATTGTTTCTCAGCTAGCTTCTAGAGTTCTTAAAGCATAAGCAAAAGTAAAAACCTTAGCATTTAAGCTTTAGCAGACATGGCTTCGGAGATTAAAACCTTTTCTTCTTTTTTGTGTGTGTGTGTTTCCATAATGATGGCTCTTTTTCAAAAAGAAAAACTGAATGAAAACAAGCTTAAAAACTTCAACCAAAAGAATTTCGCTGCGTTTTCCAAACAATTCACGCTATATTTTTGGTATTTTTTTGTTATGATATTTTTGTTCGTCCCTCCTGAATTTTTTGTGAAATTCAAGATTTATTTTTGAATTAATCATCCGTCTAGTCGAGAGGAGTTTAAAACAACTGTTTTTTGGGAGACTTAAAGAATAGTCCTCAAGTTCAACTTTTTGTAAGTTTTCAACTGGCACTTTTTTTGCACTTATGTTTTCATCCTGTATTTTTTCTAATTCCAACAATGCCCCTAATATACATTATGTACATACATGTATATACAGCACCGGAAAACAGGACCAAAACATAAACTTTTCCGTCCCGTCCCGCAATTTCTGTCCAATTAGTTGATTTAAATCCCAAAAAATTTGGGAGAGAATCTAAGAGCATCCGCAATGTAATAATTAAAATCAAAATATTGCTAAAGTTAGCAATGTGTGCTTAAAAAAGTGATCACATTGTAATAATCAAAGTTAGCAACCTCCTAATCAATAATCAAATTTGGGCATTTGAATAATCAAAAGTAACAATGTGGAACTTCATATTGCTAACTTTAGCAACCCTCTAAATGAATAATTAAAAGCTGACGTGATAAGTTTTGATTATTCACTTTTGATTATTACATTGCGGATGCTCTAATCCTCTCCAAAACCATTTAAAACTCCAAAGATGCTACACGCATAACGGTTGTGCCAAACATCAAACACAACCTATCTTCATTCATCCATTGTTGTAATAAATAAACTTTTCCTTGAAAGAGTTTTTTTTAAATATAAAAACGTCCAAACACATCTGGACGGCCAGAATTTATTACACAACACATACAAAGATTGTGTGAGTATCTTTTTGAACCCCCATCCCCATGGAGCCATGCAATCACTTGACGCAACTTCCGCCGAGGGGCTGCTGGAAAGGGAAATCATTCTGGTTCTCCCCAACATCAAGACCACTGCTCCGATCTTTCATTTCTGGCCACCCAACGAGATCGTACAGCGGCCACCCAACGAGAAAATCAGTAAATCATGGTGACGGCCACCCAGAAAATAACTTATTTTCCGGGGAGATCACGGCGACGGAATATTCAGGGGATCGAGATCACGCCGACATCAAGATCGGGAATATTCTGGGGAGATCACGCCGACATCAAAATCGGGATATTCAGGGGAGATCACGGCGACGGAATGCCGTTTGACAGCATCGGAGGGATGTGCGTTCGCTTTGTGGCGTCGGAGGGGTGTGTGTTCGCTCCGCCTGACATGAGGTGCAACTTGGACAGGGATGAGTAGTTGGCGGTGTGCCACCAGTTTTGATTGGGTAGTCACTGGTCTTTTTTTTTTTCATGTTTTTTCACGTATTCCGATATGAATAAATACGTTTTTGGGCCACCGGTGAAGAAGTCATTTGTATTCAATTTTTTTTTCATGGTGTATTCATGTTTATTTATGTATTTTCATGAATAGAATATGTTGTATTCATGTTTTTTTATTAATGTTAATCATGTTTTCATGCTTTTTTGAGTAGTTTATTCATAAGTTTTCATGAATAAAACATGATAACAAATTTGCTATGAAATTTTTTTTTTTTTTTTTTTTTGCGACGGAAGCCCATGAAATCGTTGTAAGGTATGGAAATAAGTTAAACCCTTGATTTTAGGAACATATCCTTTAATGATTTAAATATTGGGAAATTTTTTCATAAATCCACTATAACATTTTTCAAACTCATCTAGTCCACTTCTAAAGTTCTTAACCCCTCTAGTCCACTAGCCTAATAAAATAATTCATATGACAAAAATATTCATCCTATATAACCACTCATAAAGAGAGAAACCCTAGAAATATTTTCTACATCTGGAGCCCCCCTATCTCTCTCCACCATTCTCTCTCTCGCCGCCATCCACAAACTTGTTGCCGTCCATGGCCGCCGTCGATCTGTGTCCGCAAACTCGTCGACGTCCATGGTCGCTACCGCCATAGCTGAGTTCCCAACCTCCATCGCCGCTCGACAGTGATCGTGATCGACTACTCTTCGTTTTTCTATTACGAGAAGAAAAAGATTAATTTTGTGGTGGGGAAGGATACATGACCGTACATGGTGAGCACTACTATTCTTTTATTTCATATGCGCGCGCGCGCGTGTATATATATATATATATATAGAGAGAGAGACATGGAGAGAGAGAGAGAGAGAGAGAGAGAGAGGGAGAGAGAGAGAGAGAGAGAGAGAGAGAGAGAGAGAGAGAGAGAGAGAGAGAGAGAGCGTGTGTGAGTCTATAAGAGAAGGAATTCTTGTTTCTTATTTCATTCTTTGTACATACGAGTGGGACTTGGAAGGATTAACATCGGTTGATTTACCAAATTTGAATTGAGCACCCATCTTTTTTTTTTGGATAGGGGAGCATCCAAGACCTAAGTCACATGTTACGCGTGCGCGTATGTGAGCTAACGCGATAACTTGAATGTGAAAAAATTTCTCCTTGGCTTGTGATACTCGCTCGGCACTCCAAAAATTTGTCCTTGACTTGTGTTTTGTTATTGTAATAGTCGCAATATTTGGAAAATAATTACTAATTTAATTCAAACTCACCCTAAATTTGCAAGTGGGAGCTGATTAATTTTGAGCTGTCCGTAATTGTTTTTATCTTATCTTAATACTACATCACATGCAATTTAGTTGGTACCATATATAACAACTTATGATTCGAGTGTTGTCATTTTAGATCGAGTTGATTGTTTCCTTAATTAAATCAAAATGTATACGTACTTACCAAACATGGGATACAACAATTGAAGCTGTCGACTGTCGTGATCATGTCATTAATTTGTTTGTTTTAACTGATCATGCATCAATTAGTATTATCATACAATCGCTAACCGTTTGATTAGTTTGATGATCTAACACGATCGACATGCATGCCCACGTATGCCTCATGCCTGGGTCCAATGCTAAAGCGATCGCCTTGATGGCTGAACATGACTTTTATTTCCCAACAGAAAGGCTTGTTCGTTTTGTATCTCGAAACTGTTGTGCACGGTTCTGAATAATTTTTTTTATATTTATAATCACTTTCCTCTCAAGAACCTCTCTCTTAATTAAAATCCAAACCAAACATTCAATTTGTTGTCTTTTTTTTGGACAAGCAAGGTTTTTTTTTTTTTTTTGTGACATGGACAAGCAAGTTGGATATGCTCAAAATCCAAACCGAACATTCAATCTTGTCTTCTTTTTTTTTTTTGATCAGCAATATCTTCTGCCGATCAAAAAAAAATTGGATATGCACATTCACGCGATCTTTTGTCTCTTTTTTTTCTGTATAAAAAAGATAACTCAGTTGTCCAAGTTAGCTTTCGTGCACATCAACTAATCTAGAGGGTTCAATCCCACCGCATACTTACAGAAAGTCCAATTAGAGCTGAAGCAGAACTCCGTATGAGCTAAAGCACGGAATATAATCAATCATATTTGTTTAGTGATTGACTAGGTGGGATGTCTCGTGCTATGAACGACCATCGTGCCCGTTTATTTGATTTTGTGTGAAGTTGTTCTTTGATACCGTGGTGAAAGATTGGGGAGCGAGAAAGCATGATGCCTCGTGCCCATTGGATTTTATCTGTAATTTAGATACCTGAATTATGAATTCATGTAACTTGTATTATTGTTACATAAATTATGAATCAGACCTTGAGAAATTTATTATTGTTTCTCAGCTAGCTTATAGAGTTCGTAAATACAATCAGCATAAGCAAAAGTAAAAAACTTATCATTTCGTAAAACTTGTACTTTTTGTTTACAGTGCCGAACTCTGTCAGGTTGTGAGCTCTCTCCGGTCACCGAGCTTCAGGATGGTATCAATGATTGTGCAAATTCGTATGTTGGGGACAGGGTAGTTGAAGGTTCAGATCTTAATTTCAAAATTCAAAGTTCTAGTTCCAGGGCTATGGAGTCAGTGGTGGGTGATACTTGTTTCGTTTCAATTTCTGGTATCGGGAAAAGCAATTTGGCCTTGGAAGATGGCGAAATTGCAGCAGAGAATATAACTCCTTTGTTGGGAGTTGATGCAGCGATCCATGATTTGGCTTCGGATGTTGGAGAGTTTGATAAAGCATTTTGGAATATTTCAGAAGTGGGTTTCTTAAATCAAGCAGATATGGAAGTAGTTGAGCTCAACCCGGCTCAAGTTAAATCTATTGATGGTATCCAGTTAGTTGTGGACCTCGACCCAGTTGTTAAGGCTAAAGAAAAGGGGAATGATAATTGGAAGCAGAAGTCGGTTGAGAAAATGTTGGGTATTCCTAAAGCTAAGAAGTGAGTTGGAAGAAAGAAGAAAAAATGTGTCATGTTTAGATCTGCGATTGCCGCTACGGCTTTATCCGTTTCTTCCGAAGGCACAAACATGATTCATCTAGATGAGGCAAGGGCTACTTGGTCTATTGAGAAAATTTTGGGAGCCGATTATTCGGGTAATGATGAGGATATAATAAGCAAATTCATGACTACGGAAGCCGAAGATGGCGCAAGGGCCAATGTTCAGGATTCTCAGTGTAATGATTGATCCTTAGTCATCTCAGGAGCGGGTTTTGTTTTAGGTGTCTTATTGCCTTAGTTAGGTTTGGGTGTGGTGCTTCTTCTTTGGGGTTGTATGCTTTGGTTGGCTTCTTGCCATCTAAGGGTGGTTATTTTCCCTTCTGGTTCCGGGTGCTTCATGCTTTGGATCCTTTTAATCTTTGTAATTTGTTTTTAAAGATTAATAAAATTCTTTTGCTGTTCAAAAAAAAACTTTGGTCCCCATTTTCCTACGTTTACTATTTT
Organism: Rhododendron vialii; assembly: GCF_030253575.1. Lineage (NCBI taxonomy): Eukaryota > Viridiplantae > Streptophyta > Magnoliopsida > Ericales > Ericaceae > Rhododendron > Rhododendron vialii. Next base: position 5,678,028 of record NC_080562.1, on the reverse strand, counting down.
TCTCGTCGAGACGAATGATTAAATCCAAAAATTACGACGAAAAACTAAACAAAAATAACCAAAATTAAGTAAGTTGTAGTAAAGAAATACTGAAGACAAAAATATAGCATGAACTCGCCTTAAAGAAAAAACATATGCAGACATAACTATGTGTATATAGTTCCGTTTGGCTAAAGAACTATATACACATAAACTCGATTAGGAGAAATAGAAAAGGTTGTTAACAATACAGAACGGTTGATCCGGCCGCTTATATCTCAGCAATTGAAAGTTCGGATCTTAATCGAGTAATGAACGATTCAAATTTGTATGCGCTCAGATTCGATCCAAGCCGTCCTTGCGGAGATGAATGGCAAGATTGGCCGCTCTGCAGGATCCGTGTTTGTCTTATAGAAAAAAGAAATTGAGGCTTCCACCTCCACAAAGCACCAATTCATGAAGCAAGAAAATTCACAAATTTTTTAAAATGGTTTCCGTCACAAATATATTAGGGAAATAACAAATTAATTAATTTCCAGCTTCAATTAAGTAATACAACAAATATGCCAGAAATGATCAACATATGAGCAAATAAATCAAATTCCAATTCTTGAGTAATCTTTACAGTACAACGATATATAATTGACCACTCAATCAATATCATCCATGCATGGTTATTTGGAAAATTAAAGGCCCTTTCTACTTCAAGCTTTTATACAGTACAACGATATATAATTGACCACTCAACAGTATCATCCATGCATGGTTATTTGGAAAATTAAAGGCCCTTTCTACTTCGAGCTTTTATTGGTATGTATGCGGAGATGTCAATTGTCTGAGCCTCCTTTCATCTGAAAGTAATTTTGCATATCTGTGGAGACAAAAACAGAGCTGAATTAGTACAAATGGAATTAAAAGACTTTTTGATAGTTAAAATAATTAATTAAATCAAGTAATTTACAAAAATAATAATTACATTGAATCATATTATTTTCATTAATCAAAATCCATACTTTTTCAAAGCCTCTTCATTTGTGCCACAATCTTTAAACGGCTCGGATAGACCGGTCTCCAAGTTGACCCGGGAAACGGGTTTCTTCAATAAATTTTCTCCGATCTTAACAAGTTTGTCCAAATTCGCCTTTGTAGAAACATCGACAGAGGCTTCCGTCCCGGATAATGTGTCATCCTATAGCATTAACAAGTTAACACATAAAACCAAAGGTTTCAGCTAATGCCATACTTAACTAATGCAGGGCTTATATTTTTCTTTAATACTTTGCGATTCTAAAATTTACACAAATAAATCGGAACGGAGGGAGACTATCCATCCTATATCTATCCAAGCAATATGAGACTTAATATTATCAGACATATGCTTACTTGAATACGAAGGTAATTCTCTTCTGAATGAAGAGCTTGGAAAACCACAGAAAGATGAAAATCAACCATATCTGCACTTGCCAGAGTGAAGACATCCACCAATGGAGTCGAACCCCCATGCAGTAACCAACCCAAAACACTCCATTTGGCTGCTGTTTTCGCACTGTATTTCTTTTCCGCTTTCGATGAGCCCGTGCCGATTGAAATCACCAGAAATCGGCAGTAGTCCACGGGCTTAATCGGGAAGAAATCGGGATTTTCGTCAAAGATCTGTTTGGTCACTTGGCTTATTGCAACCAGAGCCTGAACAAGATTGTCAAAGTCAGATTAGTGGTCATGGAATGTCTTCGGAACCCTAAAAGCTTCTATACACCACATGTGTTGAAAGAATCAAGCTTCTCTGCGGTTCAGAAAACATTTTTAATGGTCCAAATTTTTCGACCAGATTCTTACCGGTAGAAATTTTTCACAAACCTAGACCATTGATTGTTAATATTGGTGGCCGAGATAAGACTGCTTGTGCGGTCCAAATTTGAACCGCAGAGAAGCGTCGTCCATGTTGAAAAAAAGAATTAATTAGAAAAAAAGGTCGACGTACCGGGTTATTTGCAGCGACACCGCCGTCGATGAGATTGAACTCCTTTACATTTCCTTTGTCATCTTGGTTTTTGAAGTGATAGGCCGGAAGGTAAGTTGGAGCTGCAGATGTGCTGATGCTTATATCCGATAATCGAGCATCCAAATAAGGGGATTTTTTCACCTGCATGAATTGTTGAAATTACTACTATATCATACAGCTTAAACTTTCACTTCAATATCCATGTGTATTCCTCTTTTAGTCTGTCCCAATTGATCTGAATTACATAAACAAAAAATTATGGGAAAGTGAGTTCTGCCAATAAATTCCAACCTTTTTTGCAGGATGCGTTTTGTGGGAAAGTGAGTTCTGGTGAAAAAATTATTTATGAGATTTCAACTATTTTCTTGATAATTGAACTTGCCAAAATTTATGAAAATTTGGTTTTTCCATTATTTTTCATCCTTTATTGTCATCTGAACGGGACCTAACTTAAGCCCTAAATTTACAGACCAGTAGATAAGTAAGGTGATCAGACTATTGGAAATTGTATTCACATTCCAATTGATCCATCCTTTTCTTCCTTTTTGTTTTATAAGCTTCAATTTTTTTTTTGATAAGTCTTATAAGTTTCAATTTACCCACCTTGGCCATTATAGCGAACATTATACGACCTAATTATTTTAGAAACCTTGCATAACTTGTTGAGCAATGACGAGTACAGCAAAAATACAAAGAACACACACACACACTCAAAAAAAGAATTAAAAATTTTGTGGTTCTGATTCACTCTGAGTATGGTTTCACTCGTTGCCAAATAAATTAGGATCCACCCATTTCTTTTCTTGCATAATTTTCCATGCCTCCTTCGTGTGTTCATAGTTTTTTCAAATCATATCCATCTTTACTTTTGGAACCTATTTTTCTACTTGTCTTAGTCCTAGGGTCATGTTAACATATATTCCAAATTTACAACTATGAGAGAGAGAGAGAGAGAGAGAGAGAGAGAGAGAGAGAGAGAGAGAGAGAGAGACCTCATAAGTGGAGAAAATGGTTGGCTGCAAGTGTTTGATATCGAAAGTTGGAATGACAACATTGTTGGGTGGAGGAGTATTGATCACACACTTATAATGTATGAAACTCACAAGAGAATTGCACAAACACACTCACATATATTGAACTCATTCAATCTGAAAAATAACATACAAAGAGGAGGAATTTCTCTCTCTGTAACTCTCTTATTCTCTTACTCCACTCACACATATTACATAATCAGAATACATTCTTTTATAGGCAAATTAAACAGACAAGTAGATAACTTTGCAAAGATCACAAATGAAATACGGAAGCTTAAATTCAATGCCCACGTTTTTGTTCTTGCTCTTCTTGCAGGCTTATTTGACCAACTTACCTTAGGCAATCATAGCCTCCAAAACAATAGTTCTTCTTGCAGGCTTATTTGACCAACTTACCTTAGGCAAAGCCTCCAAAACAATAGTTTCACACGTTCCAAATCAAGCTTACTGTTTATTTCAACATCCCCCCTTAAGCTTGATTCTCAGAGATTCTTCATTCCAAGCATTGTCTTCATTTTGACGAAAGCTTCATGTTTGAGGGGCTTCGTAAAGATATCTGCTGCTTGATCATATGTCCTGCAAGAAACTAACTCCACTTCCTTTGCTTTTACATGCTCTCTGATGAAGTGGTAGCGGGTATCGATGTGCTTGCTTCTTTCATGATGAGTCGGGTTCTTTGCAAGCGCAACTGCAGAGCGGTTGTCAACATAGATCTCTGTGGGCAATTTTTGCAGAAAGCCCAAGTGCTTCAGCACATTCCTTAACCATATAGCATGACAGACAGCTGAGTTAGCGGCAACATACTCAGCTTCACAAGATGACAATGTCACAATCGCTTGCTTCTTGGATGTCCAAGTGAAGGCAGTATCTCCAATGAAGAAAACGAACCCTGTTGTGCTCTTCCTTTCATCCAAGTCTCTTCCCCAATCGCTATCTGAATAGCCGGAAAGATTCAGGTCACCGCCTGACTGATAGAATAGTCCGTCATTATGAGTTCCTTTGATGTAGCGGAGAATCCGCTTTGCTGCGAACAAGTGTAACTGATCTGGCGTCTCCATGTATCGACTGACTAGCCCAACACCATAGAGTATGTCTGGCCTAGTACAGGTTAGATATCGCAGACTTCCAACCAAGCTTTTGAAATAGGTTGGATCAACATTCCCAGTATCACTTTTCTTCAGTTCCAGTCCACTGTCGACTGGAGTCGTCACAGGATTGCATGTCTCCATCCCGTACTTCTTCAGTATCTCCATGGCATACCTGCTTTGGGAGATAAAAATTCCTTCGTCACTTTGCGTCACTTCAATGCCTAGGAAGTGAGCCATAAGTCCGATGTCCGTCATTTCGAACTCTTGAAACATCGTCTTCTTGAATGCTTCAAACATGGCTGGATTGTTGCCTGTAAAAATCAAGTCATCAACATAGAGGCATGCATACAACTGGCTTCCATCAGTCTCCTTCTTCATATAGAGTGCATGTTCGTAAGGGCACTTCTCGAATCCATTCTCTTGGAAGTACTTATCAATTCTGGTATTCCATGCACGAGGCGCTTGCTTCAGCCCGTATAGCGCCTTCGTCAATTTGTACACTTTGTCTTCATGACCTTTCTTCACATATCCAAATGGCTGCTCAATATAGATTTCTTCTTCTAGAAATCCATTCAGGAATGCTGTCTTGACATCCAACTGGTAGATCTTCCATCTTTTCTGAGCAGCTAATGAGATTATTAGCCTGATTGTCTCCATCCTGGCAACAGGGGCGAATACTTCGTCATAGTCGATGCCTTCTCTTTGCTTGTATCCTTTTGCTACAAGCCTTGCCTTGTATCTCTGAACCTCTCCTTGAGCGTTCTTCTTAGCTTTGTAGATCCACTTTACTCCAATTGCCTTGTGACCTTTTGGGAGGCAGGTTAGCTCCCAAGTCTTGTTCTTCTCTATGGACTGAATCTCTTCATCCATAGCCTTCCTCCATTTTCCTTCTTGGGTAGCTTCCTCGAAACTAACTGGATCACAACTGATTTGCAGACAGAACATGGTAAAATCTGCATCCATCTGATCTGTATTCTGATACAGATCATTCAAGTTCCGAATTCCTCTGGGCCTCATGTCTGAAATTTCTCGTTCAACTGGTGAGGATGGTTCACCTTGTTGTGGTGAAGAGAAACCACGGGAAGATGCTGGTTGATCTTCTGGTCTACCAGGTACATCTCTGGTTTGTACCTGTTCTTCATCTTCAAGTGTTAGCTCCATATTCTTGGTAGCTTCTATTTGACCCCAGCTCCAGGATTCATTTTCCTCGAAAATGACATCTCTGCTGAAAATCACTTTCTGAGTGATGGGATTATACAACCTGTATCCCATCGTTCTGTCACCATATCCAACAAGGATACACTTAACTCCTTTGTCTTCGAGTTTGGTTCTGTTAGCCTCCGGAACTTTAGCATAGGCAATACAACCAAACACTCTGAGATGACCCACACCTGGCTTGTGAGTGGACCATGCTTCTTGTGGTGTCTTCGACTGCACATTCTTCGTAGGACACCTGTTCAGTAGATAAACTGCACACTGAACTGCTTCGGCCCAAAATCTCTTGGGCATGTCTTTATCTTTCAACATGCTTCTAGCCATGTTGAGAATGGTGCGATTCTTCCTTTCAGCTACACCGTTTAGTTGAGGAGTATAGGCAGGTGTGCACTGGTGTCTGATTCCTTGTTGCCTAAGGAATCCCTCAAATTGATCTCCAGTGTACTCTCCTCCTTGGTCTGACCGCAATGTCTTAATGTGGTAGCCGCTTCCTTTCTCAACAAGAGCTTTGAACTCTTTGAACTGTTCAAATACTTCTGACTTCAATTTCAGAAAGTATACCCACGTCTTTCTGCTATAGTCGTCGATAAACGTGAGGAAGTATCTGTTCTGACCATTTGAGATTGGCTTTAATGGACCACAAACATCTGTGTGTACTAGCTCGAGAGGCATAGATGCTTTCCAATCAACTTGCTTTCCAAAGTTATTGCGGTGTTGTTTGCCAAGAATGCAGCTTTCGCATACCTCATTTGGATGTTGAATATGAGGTAAGCCCTTAACCATCTTCCTATTCGCCAATAGCTTCAAGCTTTCAAAGTTGAGGTGCCCATATCTGAGATGCCATATCCAATCTTTGTCATTGATAATGGCATTGAGGCACTTTGGCGTGTCATGAAGAACAGTTAGCGGAAACATCCTGTTCTTCGCCATCATTACTCGAGTTATCAGCTTCCCTCGAGCATCCGCAACCGTCAGCTGCATATCCTTCAGGCTAATTTGATAGCCTTTCTCAAGGAATTGTCCAAGACTAAGAATATTAGTCTTCATGTCTGGAACATAGTAGACGTTAGAGATGAATGCATGATCTCCATTCTTCCTTTTGATTATAATATCACCTCTCCCTCGAACTGGTACTTTAGAGAGGTCACCAAAAGAAATATCTCCCTGAACCTTTTCATCAAGTTCAGTAAAAAGCTGCCTTGAGCCAGTCATATGATTACTGGCTCCAGAATCAAGAAACCATGTACCTTGATCCTGCTCGATTGGGCTGTGTGCCATGAGACTCATTGAATCTCCTCCTGATGGCTCCTTGTCTGCATAGTTGGCTATTTCGCCAACTTGATCTGATGCTGATCTTCCCCGGCACTCATTGCTATAGTGGCCATACTTTTCGCAATTGTAACACTGAACGTTACTTTTGTCAACGTTCGAACGATTGTTGTAACTGCCTCTTCTGCCTTGTCCTCCTCCTCGTGGATTATGACCTTGTTGTCCTCGTCCACCTCCTCTTGGAGCATAATTTTGTTGTCCTCGACCACCTCCTCTTGGAGCATGATTTTGATTCCCTCCTCTGGAGAATCCTCTGCCACCTCTGCCTCTGGAATTTGAATTTCTAGAGCCTCTTCCATGGGAACCATAGCCTCGTCCCCTCTGAGATGTCCCCCCTTGCTCGTACCTTCCTTCATTGAGGGATAACTTCATTTGTAGAGCTTGTTCCGGGGCTCTATCATCGTCTCTGTGCAACTTCTGTTCGTGGGCTTGCAGCGAACCCACGAGCTCTTCAATAGACATGGTTGAAACGTCTTTAAGTTCTTCTAATGTAACAACGATGAAGTCGAATTTGCGATCCAAAGATCGCAAGATCTTTTCTATAACTCTCGTGTCGGTGAGAGTTTCGCCATTTCTCCTCATTTGATTTGAAACCACCATAATTCGAGCATAATACTCAGAAATAGATTCTGAGGATTTCATTCGCAAAGACTCGAATTCACCTCGTAGTGTTTGAAGGCGAATCCTCTTTACTTTGTCAGCACCTCTGTAGGTCTTCTGCAGTTTCTCCCAAATTTCTTTGGAAGTTTTGGCGGAAGCGATGATCTCGAATGTGGCTTCGTCAAGTCCTTGATAGATGATGGACTTGGCTTTGCAATCCTTCTTTCGCTCGGCACGAAGTGTGGTCTTCTGTTCCTCCTTTAAAGCTGTTTCAGCTTCTTTTGAGGCGGGTTCATCGTAACCTTCTTCTACCATCTCCATAACATCTTGAGCACCCAGCAGTGCTCTCATTTGGATGGACCAATTATCATAATTGTCCTTGGTGAGCTTTGGAATAACAGCTTGGGATGTTCCATTAGCCATCGAAACTAGAAATGATGGAATCTAGTTTACTGGGGTCAAAATGAAATCTTTGCAACTTTTGAACTTTGACTAGATAACTTCAAAAGTACAGGAGTTAGACTGCAATTGAACCTTCGGTGGACCAGCTTTTATGGAAAGTAGCTTGGTAGGAGGAATTGGATCAGACAACTTGTCTGGTGGTGAAATTAAATGTAATCTTTTGTTTTTTTTAAAAAAAACAAAGACACCTGCTCCTTTCTTCTTTGATTTTGACGATGGAACCAAAGAAGAAAAAATTGCTTCTTCAATCTGGAACTACAGAGACACACTGTCCGTCTGGCTTCGGGTGTGACCACTCCGGTTTCGTCTCAATGATTCGGCTTGGTTCACCAGACTTGTGGAAGATGAATAGCTGCGCTTTCACCTCCAGTCGGACGGCTTCGATCTTGCCGGGACTGAACTCGTCGGCGTGAGACGATTCAGTTTATGGAATCGAAAAACTGAGTGTCGATCACTTCTGTTTTTCTGGTGGAAAAGACAGATGGTACTTTTTTTCGGCGCACTCAAAAATCTGGGCAGCACCAAAAAAAAACTGATTTTGAGTCTGTTTGAAAAAAGTAGCAGGGCGAAGGTATGTTTTGTGAGAGAGATTTTTTTTTTTTTTTTTTTCCGGGATTAGCCTAAGAGCTCTGATACCACTTTGTTGGGTGGAGGAGTATTGATCACACACTTATAATGTATGAAACTCACAAGAGAATTGCACAAACACACTCACATATATTGAACTCATTCAATCTGAAAAATAACATACAAAGAGGAGGAATTTCTCTCTCTGTAACTCTCTTATTCTCTTACTCCACTCACACATATTACATAATCAGAATACATTCTTTTATAGGCAAATTAAACAGACAAGTAGATAACTTTGCAAAGATCACAAATGAAATACGGAAGCTTAAATTCAATGCCCACGTTTTTGTTCTTGCTCTTCTTGCAGGCTTATTTGACCAACTTACCTTAGGCAATCATAGCCTCCAAAACAATAGTTCTTCTTGCAGGCTTATTTGACCAACTTACCTTAGGCAAAGCCTCCAAAACAATAGTTTCACACGTTCCAAATCAAGCTTACTGTTTATTTCAACAAACATGGGCTAAGGTTTGATGCAAACGAGTCTCTCCGAGTTTCTCCTTTATAACCCGGTGAAGGTACTTTCCATTGTATTTGGGCCCTCGTAACAGTTTTAATTGATTTCCAATTGACCCAAAAACACCTCTGCCATTAAAGAAAAAATTCATTCAATGCATATTTCCAAAAAATAAAAAAATAGGATACCAAAACTGAAGGCAAGGGAAAAGAAGCTTAATTATAATTACCTCTTTTGTGGGAAAATTTTAGGGCTGTGGTCGAGATAGAAAGGCTTGATCTCTTTCGCGGCGAAGAGAGGTCGGCCCTTTTCATTTGGAGCAGTCAACATGGCGGTTACTAGACCACCAGTACTTGTTCCTGCAATCACGTCGAAGTAATCTGCAAGTCTTGCATCCTCACCATCGAATTCCTGATTGTCAACCATTCATTTTTTACCTTAGATAGAGCTGTAGTTAAATAGTAATATCATATATTCGCTCCACGCAAATGTTAGAGCAAATTGTGGGATCCCATCTCAAGAAATTACGAGCTGAATCAAAAAATTAAGAAATTCTAAATTTACATTGTTCACCTGTCGAGTTGTCTCACAAGCGTGGATCCCATAAAAGTATCTTTTCGGAAAGGTATCTCTTACATTGTGAGGTAACAGGGAGAGGAGCCCAACCCTTGCAATCTATCTATTCTGATCTATATTCTAGTCTAGTCTAGTATATAAAGGGAGAACCCCTTTTTAGTATATACTTTTTGTGAAGCCGTGTCACAAAAGTATTTTTCATAAATACCCTTTAAGGAGTAAGTTTTTACAATTATCTTTGGTACACAATTAGATAACTACTCGGACAAAGAGGTAAAAATAATATGCCCAACTCACTTCTTCTTTCCTCAAACCCCCACCCACCCCCCCCCCCCCCCCCCCCACCCCCAATCCTATTTGGAGTAGTAAATTTCTGAAGTTTTCCTGAAAGGCAACATCTCCATTGATCAACTTGCTTTCAAATTCAATTGGTGAGTTTTGCCTTAGAATTAAAATACATAATTCTTAATCGCCTAGTTCTCATTAGTTTTGAGATCTACTTATGATATTTGCATGTTCTCCAACCGTCTGTCATGTTTCTATATTCCTCAGTTTTTCAATTCTAACCATATCTCTCAAGATAGTTTCAGATTGATTTATTGTGTTCATATTACAGGAATCTCGATGAATGACAGTCGTTGAGTTCAACAAAAATCTGTACACGCATAGCGTGTGTGCCTCAAACGTCAGTAACACACGAGAAATGAGTATGATATATATATATATAAGTTCTCTCTCCCTGAAAAAGGAAATAAAACCATACCTGAAGCTGGGATTCAAGGTATTCAAGGATAGTGGCAGGAATGATTCCCCTAATACCACCTCCATCAATGCTTAGCACAGTAATTAGGTTTCCATAAGTTGGGGGCTGAATTTTATCCAGAGATGATGATGATGATGATGCTACCGCCATTGAATTCGATTTGAAAAAACAGAGCTTTGTATTCCCTAGACTTTTGGAATGAGGAGATAAAAGAGAAGAGATTTGATTTTCCATCTCTAAAAGTTGTTTCCTTAATAATAGGCCTCAGAGTCAAAATCTTTCTTGTAGTTCCACATGTTTAAAAAGTGGGAAATTCTGAGACCAATTCTTGAATTCCAAGAAAAGTCAAAACGGGTCAGAGATGCTGCATGGTAAAACCAGATAAAGTTGACTAGTTGAGCTAGGGTGGCGTTTAGGTATGCCACGGTCCAAACAAGTCCTTAATTAGACCATTCTTTTAAAATCTCTTTTTCCCAGTTGATAGGAGTTTTCTTGCGAGAGAAAACTTGTTTACAAAAGCTAGGTCGGTTCCGGACCGTCGGTTGCATTTTTTGACGATTTAAATGTGCGCGTCAAGTACCATGCACGTGGTACGTGCCCGATTTGCAACTAAGAATTTCTCAGCACTTAGGTCGTTATTATGCGGGCTGATTATGCAGGTTTTAAGCCAACGGGGCATTAATTAAGAGAGATTATTCCGTACTCAGTGGCGGTGAACCGATTAATATGTAGTTAGGAGAGTCGTCGTTAGGAGGAATGCTTATTTGATCTCAAAGTCTAACCTCTCTCTTTAAAAGCTCATGAGATATACCCAATAAACTTGTAATATACCGGATCAAAAAAAAAAAAAAAACTTGTAATATACCCAAATTAAGAAGAAATTACTTTCTTGGCCTGGTCCAAAGCAGAGCAACCATCCACAGGAACTAGAGAATTTATAAAAAAATTACTTTCTTGCAGCTTGATTTCAAAAATTGAATTTGGACAATTATGTGGAGAGTAAACTCACCAACCAACCAATCGGACTAATAACCCTTGGGACAAAATCATCATACTCTTGTAGAGAACAATGATTTTAAACAGTTTGGGCGAATGACCTGTCCATAAATTAGGTTTCCGCAGCTTTTGATTCTAGAATTTCCTGGCATTAGTGTAAAACCAGTGCAGCTTTCTCCTACAGCTCGTTTGGATGGATGGAATCCAAGAGAGGAGAAAAGATTCTCTCCCTTGAAAAAGAAAGGTTATACTGGTAAAAATACATATGACACACTTTTTTTTTCTTTGATATTGTGCAGCCAAACAAGATGGGTGTGAAAAGGATGAGAAACCATACTCTCTTTTATCTTCTCTATATATATCCAAATGAGATGGTGAGAGGATATATGTAACGCCCCGAATTTTCAAGAAATTTCGGGAGTATTAACTCAAATACATTGAATTTCATAAACTATTAGGCTCATATTTTTCGTTATACAAAATTTGCATAAAAAAAATACAAAAAAAAAAAAAAAGAATTTAACATTTTATTTAAACATCTTCAGAGCGACTCTAGTGTTGATACAGATCTCAAGCATCCTCGATTTTCGCCATTGATATTTCTTCTGTGTCAAACAGCTCCACCATTGAACGCTGCACCCTCTAGCAAATTGATCGCCGAAGCAAACGATTTACCAGAATACAAACGTATCCGTGAGGAATAATTCACCTAGCAGAATAATCTCAATCCTACTAACCCCTTACTCTACAATTCGCATTCAATAATAACAATAATATCACAATTGATAATACACGAGAGGTACAGAATTATAGCACATCGTCTTTTTCTTTACTATCCATCATGTTACATGAAATCTAAGAATCATCTCCACGAGATCATTTCCTCCCACATCCACCAACTTTGACCGTCCCATGGAATAACTCTCCCTTTATTTGTCCTACACCAGGGTTGTAAGCGAATACTATTAAATTATGTACTCAGTTAGGATTCGCCTACAACCATAATAAAGGAACAGCTCACCATGATAACTCAGTATTAGAGGTCGCACTATCTCATTGCTAGGATCATTTACCGTCTCCCAACTCTATACACTGGGTACTTTACCATACTCCTAATCTACACATTGGTACTATACCGTATTCAGGGATCCTTTACCATTTCCCAAAATACTGTACCCGGAGTCCTTTACCGTCCTCCACACACACATTGGGTACTGTACCGTATTTAGGATCCTTTACCGTATCCCAAATACTGTACCCGGAGTTCTTTATCGTCCTCCACACATACATTGGATACTGTACCCAAAGATGGGATCAGAGGGAGTCTAGTGGCGGCGACCGCCATGACAAGAATTTTAGAAAATGCAATTATTATATGTAAAAAAAAAATTATGCCCAATTTATATAGTCTCGCCACTATTAGATTTTTTTAGTATACATTTCGCCACCGCTAGAGTAGAATCTTGGTTCCGTCCTTGACTGTACCGTATTTAGGATCTTTTACCGTATCCTAAATACTGTACCCGAAATCTTTTACCGTCCTCCACACACTCTGAGTACTTTACCATACTCGGAGTTTTTTACTGTTCTCTAACTCAACTAAAAATACTTTACCGTACTAGAGTCCCTTACCGGCACCCAACATCCTCAATCAACTTTACCATTTTATCATTTACTTATCCACATCTATATGTTCACTACTCGAAACCATCCCATGAATCTAAGTGCATTCTAGCATGAACAACATGATACAATCAATCAATAACAGCTCGATTCATAGCATATTACATTTCAATGAGATAAAAAGTACATATTAAATAATATTGTGCGAGTAAGTAAACACATAATATTTTATGATTGGGCCGATACCCTTAAGGTTCGTTGAACAAATAAATTAATTATAGTTTTTATTAATTAACACATCTATTAATTTATTTGATCTAATATTGTCTTACTTAGTAACATTACCATATATCTATAATTATAGTAAACTATTCAAACATTTTAGTAAAGGTATTTTGGGTCTTCTATAATTAATAGACAAATTTATTCTACAATGTACTTGTTAATTACATTAAATATCTTTTAAAATAATCTTGTAACTATCTAAAGTAATTAAACAAATTATTTTATTTTTGCATACAATTAGGACTGATCATTATTTATAGTAATTATCATATTACTAATAGGACTTATACAAAAGTAATGTCATCATAAAACCCTTCTTCTTTTTTATCATTTCTTATAGGACATTAAAACAAGAAAAAGACAAAACAAACTAGTTGGGCTGAAATTAATAACAAAACAACATAGGGGGTTAAGTGTAATTTCTATATAAATGATTCAATATCATAAAGTTCAAGAACAATGTCTTGCGGCAAAACTGAGTTTCGGTTTCGAACGAACCGATTCCGTTCCTTTTCGATTTCGAGCATAAAAACTACCATTTAGAACAATAATATACTTAGGAGAAAGTAGAAGAGCGGTTGATCTATCTTAAATCCGGCCGAAAAAGCGGGTATTAGTTTGCGGACGATTTCAGTAAAATGAAAAAGACGGCGGCAGCAACGAGGGACTCAGGGCTGACTCGAAATGATTGGAAGATGGTTTGTGGATGCTTCGTGATGTAGTGATTGATTGGAAACCTGAATATGATGTACGAATGAATTTTATGTAGAAATCTGTCTCTCTCTCTCTCTCTCTCTCTCTCTCTCTCTCTGTTCTAAACTCAATAATAGAATTTGGAGTGAAATAATATACTGGTGTTCAATTTTCGGATTTATGTGGTTATGTATAATGAGAGAGAATAAGGTAGTGAGAAGGTAAGATGATAAGTGTGGAAGTGATAGAATGGGGAAGGAGAGTGAATAAGAGAGATACTGATAATGATAAAAGAGATAGGGAACAAGTGCCACATGTGGTGGGATTTTCTTTAATTCTAATGTATGTAGACGCGTGTATGTATGGGATGAAAATGTATGTGGACACGTGTATGTATAGGGTGAGAATATATGTGGACGCGTATATGTATAGGATGAGAGAGAGAGAAGTGGAGAGTTAATTTGAATAGAATTCTAGTTAGGATTTAGATAGAAAATATAAGAGATGAATATGAAACCCTAATTTTCTGTATATCTAAAATTTAAATATATCTCTTATACAATAGCGCAAATAATATCAATTGTACACGTAATAATATATTTTAATTAATTAATTATTGAATTAAAAATTTAACAATATAAATTTGTATTAAAAAAAATAGGGTCAAAATTCGGATCGTTACAATACAATCCTTTCTTTTCTTTTCTTTTCTTTTCTTTTCTTACTAGTGTGTGAAACCACACCCCTCTTTTCTTTATTAACCTAATAGAGCTGGTTTTGACTTTTCGAGGGCTTAAAGTGAAAATTAAAAATGAAACCTTTTTTATTCAAAATATTTTTCAAGACTTAAAACGGTCGCAATTCAAATTTTAGCTCAAAACCGAATCTACACCTGTGTAGGTAGCCAAATGAATGGACTATTCCATGGCGAAGTCCAAGAATTGTCTCCAATTAGGAATGACATCATTCAATATGCAATGAGACAAGATCAATAGATCGAGCATTTTAAACGTTTGACCTGTCAAATCAACAGCATGCAATGTAGTAACTGTATTTTACTGCAAGCATAAACCGCTGGCGGCTAGCCGATTTTAACGTTGGGCCAATGTTGGTATCACTGATGATGACGATGCGCTACCTGAGTGGTTTATCCGCGCGTTATCCAATATTCCCATTTAACATAATATTGCATGCATGTTCGGATCAATTTACGCATGCATCAATTATTTTCTTTCTCGGGTAGGATGAAACAGGTTATGACTATTCACATCACGAATAGGTAATTCACAAGAACTTTCAATCTTTCGAATTGATCAGGATGTCTTTGAGTTTACAATCATTCATGGATAAATAGGCTATAGTCATTTACGTCACAATTATACATGTCATTACGAGCCTTAACTGAAAGCATATTCTTTTTTTAAAACCTGAGATGAAAGCAGATTCTGAAGCGTATTCAAGAGCTTAAGAATTGAGCATCGGATCAGCATCGTGGGTCCACTTCCAAAACCTGGGTCCAGGCCCATCTGAAAATCATTCTTCGATCTTGCCCAGCCCACCCAAAATACAAGGTTGGGCTGATTTAAAACCGAGCGAATGGGCCCACCCCCCTCAGACGGGTTACGTGGCTACCCGAAAGCTATCCGACTGGATTTGGAGTAATTCAAAGTTCGGTTCACACCCGTTCGTTCGGATCTTAAAATAGTTTCAAACATACCAACCTATAAGCAGATCAAAAAAAAACCGACCTATAAGCAATAATGCAAACATCTTAAAACACAACCGCATTTAGAACCAGTAGATGCACATGGAGGGACTATAACATTACTAGAAAAGAAAATCTTCTATATGAAATTGCAAGGGTGTATCTTATTTTATTAATTTAGTGATAGCAACAACTGTGTGCATCCCTAAGTTAATTTGAAGACTTACATGCCTTTTTTTATTTTTTTATTTTGAAATGCTTACATATCCAAGGCTGTATTATATGTTTACTAGTGTTTGTCCGTGCCTACGGTATTACGCACCCCTGTTGGAATTGCCCGTCAAACATGGGTAGAGACACTATCATATCATAAAGAAGCAGAAATGTTTTGAAATGGCAATGGGGACGAAAGTCCAATTTTTGGCGGGGGGGAGCGACGTCGTTGGATAAGAGAGAGAGAGAGAGAGAGAGAGAGAGAAATGGCGCAGTGGGTTTAAAAATACAAAAATATTTTGAAATGTGCAAACTGGTGGCTGCTAGGGCAAAAGTGATTTAATGACAGCTTTGTAATATATATAAAAACCATGGGCACTTTAATTTCTTGAGGAGAATGCATTGTCAGTCCTGAGATCAAATGAATCTCAACCATTGAATCAACTTGTGTTTGTGTTTGTGTTTGTGTTGTTTCCACACCATTGTGTTTTATTAGGTAGATTGTTTGAATTGAGGGCGTTAGATCTATTGGTATGCTTTTTCATGAACTTGATTACATAAGACAAATAAACATGCTCCATGAATTTACATTAGTCGCACGTACGCATATTCATTTGGCGCGTAGCATGTGCATTGCACAGGTTTTTTGCTCGCTTCTATATATCACTGGGGTGTATGTTGATTTAATTTGTAGTAGCAACAACTGAATATTCATCCCTAAATTTGAGGGAGATACTTGCCCTTTTTTTTATTGTTTTTTTTTATTGTTTTGGAATGCAAAACATATCCACTATCCAGGGCCGTATGTAAGCATTATTTGAATTGAGGGTGTTAAAATTTTTTTTTAAATCCTGCGAAATCGAAGTATTTTCAAACTCAGTGACACTGCAATGGAAATCACTGGTAGAATCCTTTACTCTAACTTTTCCAACGTTCATGGTGAAGAGGGGCAATTACGGAGATATATGGCAATTATTCAATCATGATTATCAAGTAGTCCGTGATAAAAAAAATTGCTATGAACAATCAAGAACAAGTACAAAACTTGAAACTGATCGAGTTGATTTACACTGGTTGGAGCTGGATTCAACTCATTTAACAGATCAAAGAGGAGAATGGTAAATATTTCGATTCTGTTGAAAATGAATCATTCGTCATGTTGTATTGATAGTTGGATTTGGACCAAGGCTTGGACAAAACCCTAAAGATGATTACTTCGAAATCCAAAACTCAGCTGGCCCCAGCTGGGGGATTGAAGGGGGGTATGCCCTTATTCGGCGCTCTATATTTTTGGACTTTAGCAACCCTATGGATAGTGTCAAACTAAAATGAGTGAGTAATCTCCAATATCTTTTTTGGCTATTGTCTATTAACTTCCTAATCATGTGATTATAGTCGCCTAAGCATCTTTTTTTTGGAATAACTATGTTCTTACTTTGATTACTCATTACTATAATGTGCAGGTCCAAAGGAAGCTTGTTCAAGATGATGTCCATTGCTAATCTTATTGTTTTGGTAGTTGCTGCCTGAAGCTTTCAAATTGCTATTTAAGCTTTCAGATTAGGTAGGGATCCTTCTTTTGAAATGGGCCATTAGTAGAAATATTGTTACTATTTGTATTCAGACGGGTTGTTTAGTGTTTCTTTTGAAGCCGAACAACTGGCCATCTTGCACCCATTTGCAAATGGCATTGTTCTATTTCCTTTACTTATGTACTCCTAGTTTTTTAAAGTTGGAAAAGATAGTAAGGTGTCTCGAACTCTGGTCAAGGTTGTTCACAATGGGGCACGACACTAAAAAAGTACAGGCACGAAAAAAGCACGAGCACGGCAAGGACACAGAAAAAGCACGGGCACGAAGAGAGAGAGAGAGAGAGAGAGAGAGAGAGAGAGAGCAGTGCACGGAAAAAACACGAACACAAAAATGACCCGTGCATGAAAAAAGCACAAGCACAAAAAAAGCACGGGTTTTTAACTGGATGACATCGAGATGGTCACTTTTCATTTCAGGGTCCCGGGTCATTTTTGGATCCGGGGTTTTCCGCGATTGAGTTAAAAACCCATTTAAACCTTTCTATAAACCCAAACGTACCTTAAAAACTGTACACCCTCTATTCCTCTCTCCACTTGAAACCTATAGTCATGGATGTAATAACCCTTTTTTTTTTCTTTATTTGTTTAAACAATAAAAATATATATCGATAATAATAATAAGGGTTTTAACTTTTAAATAAGAAATATATATACATACATGTATACTCATAAAAACAAAAAATAAATAATAATACATGCATGCATCTCTCTCTCTCTCTCTCTCTCTCTCTCTCTCTCTCTCGCCTCCTGATCGCGGCCAAATCGGTAGTCGTTGAAGTTTACCAAACGGCCGTCAAATTCAATTATTTATTTACCGGACTACAACTAAAGATTTGCATAGTATAGTGAGAAAGTCCGAGTCGATCCACAGGGAGTTCGAATATAGCTTGTTCGGATTAGATGCAAGGGTTTCCGGCGTTTAGACGGCCAACTTTTAGTTTTCCTTTGAAAGGTCAGAATTGCCCTTATGAAAATGACTAGAAAAAGAGTTTGAACTAAGAATTAAAAGTGGCAAGGCAATGGAGTTACTAACGCCCGTAACTTAAGCCAATTAACTTTTCTCAACGAAAACACGGTTGAATCACACGGCATAGGTTATCAACCGGAAGATTTAGCTATGAAAATAGTTAGACTTGATATAGAGTTTGAACAACAAGCTTAACACAAGGCGTGACATCGCTCTCGAAACCATGTGAGCGAGCACATGATCACCAGAGATTAACAACGCCAAGACTTGCATTCAAACTAAATATCAAGGTCAAAAACTAGAAGTATGGTTTGGAAAGCGAGCAAGTTCTTTGGTTCTTTTGGCAAACACGAGGCGAGACATAGCTCACGGAACCATATGTGCAAGCATATGATCACCGGAGGTTAACATCGACAAGTTTTGTTACATAAAAGGCGAACCACGCACATTTACAAACCAAATCTCAAGTCTTAAGTTGAGAAAGGCAAGATTAACCTAAATCACACGACGTTATTCACCCCATGGCCAAGCCTTATCAACTACTCACACATAAGAAAAAGACTAGAAAGCATGCTAGAATTGGAAAACATGATTAACCGATAGAAGTGAAAATAAACTAGATTTATGAGAAGATCCAAGTCTTAGCTACAACATTAATACTTGAGAATTAAACATACAACCAATACCTTGAAGGGTTCCTGAAGGAAATGACGAGAAAAGCTTGGAACAACAATGGAGGAAAACTATCCTAAGCTACCACTAAGCTAACTACTCTTTACTAGGAGAGAGGAGAGGGATATTTATACAATCCAACCCTTCTCTCATAACAAATATCCTAGCACTTACCAAAAGTAGCAACTATTCCATAAATGGAAAGTTCAAAAAGCAGAAAAATCTGACAGTAAGCAATCTGTATCCATACAACCAAAACGGTTGTATGGATACCGGGCTGTTACGCCTGAGTTGGAAATGCTCCGTAGAGGAGCTGTATGGATACAACCAAAATGGTTGTATGGATACGCAGGAATCTGACCAAAATATAAGGCCACCGTATGGATACAACCAAAATGGTTGTATGGATACCTGAAGCTTAACTCCAGAAATGGCCCTTAGCTTCAAAACTTGGCACCCGACGCTTCCGAACTTCACCCGATGCTTCGTATCTTGATCAACGGGACTTGGCGGAGGTGTCCCTAGTGGCCTTGGAGTCTCGGATACCCTCGAGGGCCATCCTCAATGCATATGCCTTGCTTGAAACACTTTGGCATACTCCTTGCCATCTTGACCACCGAACGTCCTACGAGGCTTCTTAGAGTGCCATTAGGTTCCGGTGACAATGAAACATGTGTTGTCGGGCACTTGAACACTTGGTTACATCCCAGAACGTCCCTTGGCATTCAAAATCGCCTTATTAGCATGTTTTATCTGAAACACACACAAAAATACCTTACGTGCATTATGGGATAAAAACGACAACAAATATGTACAAACACAATATACTAGAGGACTTAAGCACCAAGAATATGCATAATTGGATGCTTATCACCTCCCCCTCCTCTACACCTTGCTGCCACCTCCTACTTCTCTAAGCTCCTCAGTCACCAGCCCACCTTCTCCAAAAAGCCAGATTCATTCACCTTTTGGAATCCAAAATTTTCTTCGTACCTCTGACTCACAAGCATAAACACCACCACGGCACCTCGTACTTACCTTAATGACCCCTACCCTGGCCCCTACAACCCTAATCTGACCCTTGAAAGCTTAAAACAATACCATCATTAATACCACCTTATCACCTCCTCATAGAAATTCCCTATAAATGCCGATCCCCACTCACCCTCGGACGCACACACCTCCTCTCCATCTCTCAACTCTACTGAACCTCGAAAGAAATTAGAAAAGAATGCCTCAGTTCAATGGATTTTTAGAGAGAGAAAGTAAGCACAAAAAGTGGGTTTCCTAGTTCCACCCAACTGAAACCCAAATTGATCGATCCAATCATCTCTTACAACCCAAAAAATCACCAAAAAATCCACAATCCCAAACCAAGTTTCCCCAATCAACGAAACCGAAGTCATCTCCCTAAATTATCGAAGTTTCGATTTTATTCAATTCGACAAAATCAAGATATTATAATCCTTTCCGTTAATTCCTTAAGTACATTTATATGTTATTAAGCCTAATACATAACCCTATAGGGTCTCATGCATAAAAAACTTGAAAGAAAACAGAAAAACAAAAAAACAAAAACAAAAACTGGGTTGCACCTTCCGGCCGCAACCTTTGGGCCGCAAGAACCAAGTTCAAGTTCGCGGTGTACTGCTCCATCGCAAGGTTGATCGCGTCAGACCTTGCAGCAAAACTCCCTGCCGCAAACTCACTTCGAATTTGATAAAAAAAAATGTTCGAAACACATTTGCGACCTTCCGAACACCATTTTTGACACCGAGGTATTTTTCCTAGACTCCTCGCATCTCGAAAATGATGTCTTATTAATATTAATATTTTTATTATTATTATCTAATTATTTATTTATTTCTCAAGGTTTTCAATAAAAAAAATAGCTTTGCAACCTTAAAACGCACGTTATTATTGCCGAATAATTTTTACTAGACTCTCTATAATCCTAAGACCAAATCTTGTTCAAATCAACATATATTATTTCTTAGATTATTCATTGTCTAATTATTTTAGATTCGATAGATTTTGATAATATCCTTATTTAGAATAATTCTGTGACCCTCCAGACCTAATTTTGGATACTCGAACATGTTGCGTAGGACCATTAGGATTTTTAACAATGTCATGTTAATCATCTAATGTGTTCCTCTATTTAATACATTAAATAATCAATCTAATTTTATAATTGGACTAATTTAAACCTAGACTTACTAGTAATTGTAAAAAAATTTAAAAATTATTTATTGTCATTTCTTGCTTAAATAAAGATTTTTGCAAATAAAAATTAACGTCTTAGCCATGCAAGACTAAGGGCAACGGCACATTCATAATAAGTTACGTGTTTACTCTACTTGTTATTTATTGCAATTATTATTTCGATTAATTACACTAATTCTTGATTTGACTGTTAGATTGGACTCTAGGGACATGGGATGGTATGCGAATAGAGTTCACCGAGATGATGCTAGGTAATGGATAAATTGAAAGGTTTTGAGATATTAGAGATTACCTGTAGGCGGGATTTTGAGATATGAATTGAGATGGGCACTAACAGAGGCCCAGTCTCCAACTGGCGGGAGTCCAGTGATGATTGTGAAATAACGATTAAGATAGGCGAACCCTAGTTATGTAAAAGGCATGAAGCTACTCTTTTGTTTGTAATGGTAAGATGAACGCTCGGTAAATAACTTTGGTGTATTCGTAACAGCAAAAAGGAGTGATATTCTCATGGGATTGGGCATGGCTAGTGGTTGGGGAGGAAAAGATCTTGTGGAAAAGATCTTAGATCACACATTAGGTTAAAGGATAGTAAGAAATGGATTACGTGTTAATCTGTTATTTATTCTTTGCATTAATATTCTATCGCTTACTTGCTAGCTGTAAAATAAGGGAATAAATGGGTAGGATTATTCTACTGGGTGAACCTCATCACTCACGGTACAAGAGTACCCGGCCTCGTGCCAGATTTTGCAGAAAAGCAAGAGGAGACACAGAACCATGAAATTGAGTAGTACTACCCTGAAGAGAACCCAGTTATGGAGACCGAGACAGAATTTGCTTGGGATCCGTACCAAAATTAGAAAATGGCTCTGCATTTTGGCAAATCAAGACTTGTTATTATATTTGACAGATTCAAGTATTTTAAATTTGGGTTTGTAATAAATAAAACTCCTTGTTGGATTTATTTGTTGAATTTTATGTAATAAATGAAAGAGAATATTATCGAGAAATAATAATTAATGCCTCCGAAATTCATTATGAATATTGGGGTGTTACAACTTGGTATCAGAGCCATAGGTTCAACCCATAGACCTTGGGTAGTTTAGGTAGATGACACCAATTTAAAAGTATGACCAACGATATTTTAAGATTAAATGCTAAATGATTAACGATAAATATATTTTCTTTATTTTAGATGGACCCTACCTTTGCGGTGCAGCTGGAAGTAGAATGGTTAAGGCTGGAGGACTTTTTAGATTACGGAGGACATGACTTTTCATTTGAAGATCCGTATGTTCCCAAAGAATTTCCTATACTTCACGCACAGTACTTGTAGGGAGGTATTCCCGAGCAGATACATTTAGTTACCAAACACGTGATGTTTGGGAACACGTGGTAAATACGACTGGACTTATCGCCGAGCAGTTCGGTGAACAGCGGTATGGACCAGTGATATGAGAAGTCATGGCTATAAATAGACTGTTCGGTTATGATACAGCCGAACAGATGTTGTAAAGAACCTAGCACGTGATACGAGTGATCACGGGTTGAAAGCAATGCAATCGATATCCGAATAAATGGTACGTGGGACCATAGTTTGAATATAGACAGGACAGTCATCATGCTAAACAAGTGTTCGGCAATATGGACCAGTGACATGAGAAGTCAATGGTCCAGGAAGGTTGTACGGGCTCAAGGACCAGTTACATGTGAGGTAACTGGTCCAAGCCGTCTGTTCGGCTATGAGACGGCCGAACAAATATGGAACTCCAATCGAGAGTAGGAGCAGAGAGAATAACTCTGGAAGATTCCAGAATAGTCATGTCTCATATAGGGATAAAGATCCCAAGAATATAGGATCTGAGAAAGATACCCAACGAGTATGGGATGTTCGGCTCTTAAAGGAAAAGAATCCTAAAAGGACTCTTTTCCATAAACTGATAAAGGAAACGAGACTCCTTGATATTCTGGGTTTCCTATACGAGTTAAGGAATCCTATGGCAATAAGGATGCTTGGACAGCAAGCATCCATAAATCTATAAATATGAGGAAAACCTAGAGGTGAGAGGTACGCAATACATTGCATTATTATTGCTTTCCTACTGATAATTAGGGCTGAGTTTTCTAGTACGTGATACTAACAAAGGCATCGGA
Organism: Rhododendron vialii; assembly: GCF_030253575.1. Lineage (NCBI taxonomy): Eukaryota > Viridiplantae > Streptophyta > Magnoliopsida > Ericales > Ericaceae > Rhododendron > Rhododendron vialii. Next base: position 5,654,766 of record NC_080562.1, on the reverse strand, counting down.
GGGCCTTTGCCACGAGAGGCAAAGGTGCACTCACCCCCTGTCTATTTTGCAGATTAGGGTTCAGACGTCGAGCTAGGGTTCCGGTGAAGAGGCACGAATAAGCCGTTGCAATCCAGTTGATCCGAAGCGTCAATTGTTTTCATCCCCCTACAATTGGCGCCGTCTGTGGGAAACGAAAGAATTCCCTTTTGAAATACGACCATGGTGGAAGTAACTCCAGCAACACCGCATGAACCAAAAGACGTGTTAGATGAGGGAAGGGACAAATCCCCACCTGGGGCTCCGAGAAAGCCCCAGGGTGGGCACAGAAGGAACACGAGTAAGGACCACCCCCTTACCGTGCATCATAACTCCAAAAATAGAGGAGATGGAGAGACGGCTTCAAGATCCACGAGAAGGAGTAAATCCCGTCAAAGGGATGAATCGATCGCGCACTCCAGGAGTGTGCACCATAGTGATGACGTTCTTGATAGAAAGAGGCAAGAAGTCGAGGAATATGCTCGTCTGATTAAAAAACGAGAGCATGAGATCAGAGAATTGGAAAGAATTAGGGAGCATCCGGAGGATTCTGGCCTGTCTCGAGGAAATTCTAGAGGCAGTAGGTATGCTATGGTACAATACAGAAAAGATCCTTCACGAGGAAGAAGGAGCAGAAGTCCTGTCATAGGGCGTCATGAAGCTTCTCCACGGAAAAGGGAAAGAAAAAGTAGAAGCCGAACACCAGAGAGAAGGACTTCTTCACGAAAAAGGAGGAGCAGAGACCGGAGTTCTACCCCCGAGGAAGAGGACACGAGAAAGCATCATCGAGACAGGTACGAGAGACCTGATGCTGATTGGGTCAAGCTTCGGCCCATAAGTCAAAGGAGCAAGAGGATGGGACAGTGACTGCACGAGAAGCAGCACGCAAGGCCCTGAGTAATATTGCAGCCTCTCCCTTTACAAAGAAGCTACAAGAAGCAAGGTTGCCGAGCAGAGTGAAGCACGGTGCATTCGTACTTTACGAGACGAATACGGATCCCGTAGCTCACATACAGCATTACGAACAAGCCATGTTTATGCATGAGGGGGATGATTCCATCTTGTGCAAGATGTTTCCCTCCAGTCTTGGCAAGGTGGCTTTATCCTGGTTTCATAAGTTGGCCCCACGATCCATACGAGGATGGAGGCAGTTGGCAGAGGAATTCACTGCTCGTTTTTTAACAAGCAGAAAGGCCCCAAAGACTTTTGAGAGTCTTTCCACCATGAAGCAGGAGGAGAACGAGCAGATCAGGGATTATGCAAAGAAGTACTGGGAAACTTTCAACGAGATTGAAAGTTGCAGTGAAGAGTATGCAATTGCTACGTTCAAAACTGGTTTGCCTGTTCGGGCGGAGCTGCGCCGTTCATTGAATAAACATCCAGTAGCCACCTTGGCTAAATTGATGGAACGGATAGAGCAACACGCCAGAATGGAGGATGACATACTCCGTGAGGATGGCAGGACGGTTGCCGAACAGCAGAAGGCACCTGCCAAAAAGGTGGATAAGCCAGAACCCAAGTCTTACAAAGACAGAAGGGAGTACGGGCAGGCTAAGAAGGAGGCATACAAGGACAAGCAAGCTCCTGACCCCAAGTCCTTCTTTTCTATCACTACGGTTTGGAAAGAGCCAATATACAGGATTCTTTATCGAATAAAGAATCAGCCATATTTTAAATGGCCCCCAAGTCTAGGTGGAGACAAAGATGCAAAACGTGCTACGAATCAGCACTGCAGTTATCACAAGGATTGGGGCCATATGACCGAGGATTGTGAGGTATACAAGAGGCACCTTGATGATTTGGTCTCTCGGGGCTATCTCAAGGAGTTTATCCAGGAGGACCCTAAAGAGAAAGGGAAGGCCATGGAACTGGGTTACGAGCAACACCCTAAAGGCGTGATCCATATGATACATGGGCTGGCTGCACCTTATACGAGGAGTGAGGTGAGGCTGTGGCAAAGACAGGTCAAGCATGATCAGCACGTGATGCGGTTGGGAAAAAAGAGAGGGAGAGAGACTAATGCATGCAACGAGAGCATGGCATTTAGTGACGATGATTTGGCGGAGGTCCAAATACCCCACAATGATGCATTGGTCGTAACCCTCCGAGTTGGGGAGTACGACATCGAAAGAATTCTAGTGGACTCGGGGAGCTGTACAGAGGTGTTGTACTATGATGCATTCAAGAAGCTGGGCCTGGCCCAATCAGACTTAGAACAGTCTACAACGCCTCTTATTGGGTTCGGTGCAGGAGCAGTCTGGCCCCTCGGAAAGGTAACGTTACCTGTTCGGGCCGGATCAGTAGTGCTGAGAACAGATTTTTTGGTGGTCGATGTCCCATCTTCCTATAACGCGATTATAGGAAGGACTTGGTTGCACAAAATGAGAGCAGTTTCCTCGACTTATCACCAGATGGTGAAGTTCCCAGGATCAAATGGGATTGAAGTCCTTAAAGGAAACCAGAAGGTGGCACAGCAATGCTTGATTTCCATCATCAAAACAGCCCCAAAGGTCCACCATGTTCACACACTGGAAGTGCCAGATCAACCAACCATCGAGGACGTTGGGGGAAGCCCGGCTGAAAAAGTGGTTGAAGGCCTGGAGAAGATTCAGATCAACGAGATTGATCCTGAAAGATATTTTTTGATTGGGAAATCATTACCAGCAGACGAAAAGGTTGAGTCGATAAGATTTCTAAAGGAATACATTGATGTTTTTGCATGGATGCCAGAGGAAATGCCCGGGGTGGATGCAGACGTGATCTGTCATCATTTAAACATTGACCCTCAACACAAGCCGATCATTCAGAAAAAACGAAGGGCTGCCGCGCAGCATGTAGATGCAGTGATTGAAGAGGTCGATCGTTTATTGGAGGCCAAGGCAATACGTGAAGTCTATTACCCAGAGTGGTTATCCAACACTGTTGTGGTAAAGAAGAAGAACGGAAAGTGGCGTGTCTGCGTGGACTTCACAGACCTGAACAAGGCATGTCCTAAGGACAGTTTTCCTTTGCCTAGGATTGACCAATTGGTTGATGCAACCTCTGGCTACGAGCGAATGAGTTTTCTCGATGCATATCGAGGATATCATCAGATTGCTATGTTTGAACCTGATCAAGAGAAGACTTCGTTCATCACACCACGAGGGTTATACTGTTACAGTGTTATGCCCTTTGGACTAAGGAATGCTGGGGCTACATACCAAAGACTTGCAACCATTATGTTCAAGAAGCTCATCGGGAAGACTTTGGAAGTTTACATAGATGATATGGTGGTAAAGAGTCGAGAAAAGGGAGGGCATATTTCTGATCTAAGGGAAGTGTTCGAAATCCTGAGGAAGTATAAGCTGAAACTCAACGCCTCGAAGTGTGCATTTGGAGTTGGTTCAGGAAAATTCTTGGGCCATTTGGTAACTTTGAGAGGGATAGAGGCAAATCCCGATCAGATTGATGCCTTACAAAGACTACAGAGTCCCAAAACTACCAAGGAAGTCCAAAGGCTGACTGGAATGGCAGCAGCACTTAACAGATTTATCAGCAGGTCAAGCGATAAATGCAGACCCTTTTTTCAGCTATTGAAAAAGAGGGAGGAATTTGAATGGGGAGCAGAATGTGAGCAAGCTTTCCAGGATCTGAAGAAATACCTGGCCGAACCCCCACTGCTGTCAACTCCACAGCTAGGTGAGTCTTTAATTCTGTACTTAGCTGTTTCCGAGCACGCAGTAAGTGCAGTCTTATTGAGGGATTTGGGGACCGAGCAAATCCCCATTTATTATGTTAGCAAGACATTGTTGGACGCAGAGACGAGATATCTGCCTTTACAAAAACTTGTCCTGGCACTTAGGACAGCAACCAGGAAATTGCCACACTACTTCCAAAGCCATAAGGTTGTGGTTTATACTGAGTATCCATTAAAGTCACTGCTTCGAAAGGCAGATTTTTCGGGAAGGATCTCGACGTGGTCCGTGGAGTTAAGTCAGTATGATCTCGAGTATCAGCCACGCATAGCAATTAAAGGCCAGGTGTTGGCTGATTTTGTGGCAGAGTTTTCCCCCACTGTTGCTCCCTTGCCTCCTACGAGAAAGGAACAGGCAGTTAAGACATCATCCTTGAAGGATCAACCCGTAGCCGAACAGGATCCAAAAGAATGGAAGTTATTCGTTGATGGATCAGCGTGTAGTACTGGTTCTGGAATTGGAGTTGTCCTCTTTCCTCCTCAAGGAGTTCTGATTGAACTCTCTGTTCGGCTTGGATTCAGTGCATCGAATAATGTGGCTGAATATGAAGCACTCTTGGCAGGATTGAGAAGTGCGAAGACCCTTAAAGCAGAACGGGTCAGGGTGTATTGTGATTCCCAGCTTGTTGTGAATCAACTGTCCGGCGAGTACGAGACTCGGAATGAAAAGATGGTAGCCTACGTGCAGGCAGCAAAAGACTTGCTTGATACTTTCGAGAGGGTATATATTGAGCAAATAAGTTCTGGACAGAATGCTCATGCAGATTCTTTAGCTTGGTTGGCTGCAGCAGTACCAACAGAGTTTAAAAGAAGGGTGGCAGTAGAATATCTCAACGAGCCGAGCATTGGGAGGAGTGTAGACTTGGTCTTGGACGTGAACCAAGGGCCAAGTTGGATGGACCCAATAATGGAGTTCTTACGAGACGAGATACTCCCTTCTGATAAAAAGGAGGCCCATAAGATAAGAGTCAAATCTGCTAGGTTTTGGCTGTCCCCAGAGGGTAAGTTGTATAGGAAATCCTTTACGGGTCCCTATTTGCTATGCGTACATCCTGAGATGGTACAGAAGTTCCTTCGTGAAATTCACGAGGGAACGTGTGGGAGCCATGCTGGAGGCAGATCTATTGCCCACCGAGCAATTACGCAAGGCTATTGGTGGCCACACATGCAAGAAGATGCAAAGGTGTATGTAAAGATTTGTGAGAAGTGTCAAAAATTCTCACCAATGATTCGAACACCCGCCGAAGATCTGGTGCCTTTGACAAGTCCCTGGCCTTTTGCTCAATGGGGGATGGATATCGTGGGTCCATTGCACAAAGCAACTGGGAATCGAAAATTCCTGCTTGTTGCAACTGACAATTTTACAAAGTGGATTGAGGCAGAACCACTGGCCAAAATCACTGAGCCTATGATAGAAAGGTTCGTGTGGAAAAGCATCATCACTCGTTTTGGGGTCCCTTATTCATTGATCACAGACAATGGATCCCAATTCCAAAAGAAATTCAAGGCTTTTTGTGCCCAATATGGAATAAGAAATTTTTATTCCACTCCGGCCTACCCTCAAAGTAATGGGCAAGCAGAGGCATCCAATAAAACTATCCTAGATGGGATAAAGAAGAGGTTGGACAAAGCAAAGGGAAAATGGCCTGATGAGTTACCGTTAGTTTTGTGGGCTCACCGAACAACGCCCAGGAGGTCTACGGGAGAGACCCCCTATTCGTTGGCATTTGGAACAGAGGCTGTCATACCTCTGGAAGTGGGTCTGCCGACCAACAGGACAGCTTTGGTTGAAAGTGGAGGCAATGATAGGGCCCTTGAAATTGAGCTTGATCTTGCCGAGGAGAAGCGAGAAAAGGCCTTGGTACATCTTGCTTCTTACCAAGAACAGCTGATGAAAAGCTACAACAAACATGTTCATCCTAGAGAATTTGGTGTTGGGGACCTTGTGCTACGAAAAGTGCTCGGCAACACCAAGGTGGCAAATGAAGGCAAGCTGGGGGCCAACTGGGAAGGCCCGTATAGAGTAACTGAGATTATAGGCATAGGAGCCTATCGATTGGCAGATTTGGATGGTGATCCAATTCCAAGGCCTTGGAATGTTCATAATTTACGAAAGTTCTTTGTTTAGAAGTATTAAATCCTGTTTTGGATTTACACTACGTGATTGTGTGGGAATTACGAATATAATTCCTTTGTTCTAGTTTTGATTGTTTTTTAAAAAAAAAAAAAGGGTACGAGTAACGCCCTCTTGCGTTTTACAGATTATGAATACAATCACTTCTTTCGAATAACTGTTGTGGTATTTAAATACGAACTACGAGTTTGGTTCTCCTTATTCGTATTGGGGAGCAGGGTATACCTTTTGAGTATGTGAGACTTGGGTATACATTTGAATGCAAGTATGAACACACTTGTATGTCTTTCTTAAAGTACGTGATACTTAGCAAGTATGAAAATACTTGTTTTCTTTTAAACAAATACAAGTACGAAATACTTGTATGGACGTTCAAAGTACGAGATACTTATATGGTATTTTAAGTACGTGATACTTGAGAAACTATATTGGCTTGACTTATATGTAAGCCACATTTAGTTTAAGTACGTGAAACTGATGTTCCTAAGTATGTGAAACTTGAGGAAAACCTTTATGTTCAAGTACGAGAAACTTAAAAACATTAAGTACGTGATACTTAAACACAAGTATGAAACACTTGTGTGATTTCCAAACGGTTGAGTACGTGACACTTAAACACAAGTATGAAACACTTGTGTGATTAAGTGAGAGCACACTTATATGCCTTAAAAACCATTCAAGGTGGAACGCTTTTTAGTACGTGAAACTTAGAATTCAGAACAGCAAATCTTATGTGAAAGATTTGCTAAACGTACGAAATACTTATGCAATCAAATGATGCTTAAACAGTACGAACTACTTAGATTGAAAATTGCATACGAACAGATGCAGCAAACATGGACGCCGAGCAAAACATAAAAGTTATGCCACGAAGGGCCGAATACCTGTTTTAAAAGTAAAGTATTGATAGTACTGGTACCACGCAGGGTTTAAAAGCTACGGTCACGCAGGACCAGCTCAACTGTTTTAAAGAAAGTCTTTTTTCAAAACTTACCAAAGGTTTAGTCCAGGTTTTGGACATCTGAGTTTGCCCTGACAGGTTCTTCAGTCGTGACATCTCCTACAGTCACATTCTCCTCCAAGTTGATAGGTTCAGGATTTGAATCTCGAACAGGAGACTGGACAGTCTGAGATCCAGAGGGAATATCTTCTTCTATTCCAGTAAAGTCTTCAATTTGTTGTTCAACATCATCTTCCAGAGGAACTTCTTGCTCTTGGGAAGCTGCAGCATGGCTGCTCGGTAGTTCATTGTCAATCCAGAGAGGAGAGTCCTCAGCAACGCCAACTTTTGTTAAACAAGTTTCCCAGCAAGCAATCCAAATCTGATCTTGGATAGCAGGAATCTGTTCAACATAGTTAGCAGTTGTGGTGTCGAATCCCTTCTGGTACCCATCTTCATAAGCAGCTTTCTTGGCATTGTCAATCTCTGATAGAGCTTGGTTGAGACTCTCTTCGGCAACTTCAAGTTTTTCTTTGGTTTGGTTGAAATCAGACTTGGCTTTGTCTCTTTCTCTTTCCAACCTGGCGATTGTTCTGAGCATTCGGGTGTTGTCATTCATCAGCCTGACTCTTTCAGCATCAGCTTCTTGGTATTTTTTACCCAGAGTAACCATCTTTTGAATAAACTGACAAAAGAATTAAATAGTCAGAAATAATTGTAGCAATACAAGTTCGATAGCAAATACACGTATCGACCTTACAAAGGGAAAAAAAAAACAAGTACCGAATACCTTGATGCCGCTGACAAGTCCAGTAGAAACGAGCCGATCAGGTACAGATGCATTTTCTTTTTGCATATCCACTGGGAGCAGCAATCCTTGAGCTAGGGCAAGTGTGGTTTCAGATGAACCAGCACTATCCCCGACGTGAACGGGACGGTCCCCCCTAGTGAAAGGAGGAGTCCACGTCTGAGGGAGGACTTGAGCGGTTGGTGAGATGGGATGATGGGTTTCGGTATCTGCTTGAGAAGCAGTACCATCTTGATCATCTACCCTTGGGCGTTTGTCTCTATGAAGGTCAGCAGCCTCTGTGGTGGTGTCCACTTCTCGAGGAGAAGATGATGATCGTGCGGATCCCCCCCTATTACGACGAGATCGTGGGGGAGGGGCTCCAGTTGAGGGCACCCGCCCAGTCCCACGTCCCCGAGAAGAGACGGTGACGAGGGAGCTGAGATTTATGGGCTGGCGTGTCATAGTGCTCGAGATAGGAGGAGATAGAGAATAACCTGAGGATGAGGATTGGCTGGTAACACAGATGGGCGCTGGCTGTTCGGGTAATGGTAGAGAGGAGGCCTGACTCCGTGAGGATCTTCGAACCCTTATTCGTGGTAAAGGAATTCCTTCGGAAATTGGGACTTCACCCGGTTGGCCGGCTACTGTCACTCCAATGTTAGCTCTGGTACTCCTAAGTTGGGAAGCAGTGGAGGTGGAAGCAGTACTGGTGCTGGGGTGAGCGAGCCTTCTGTCTATAACCCCTCTATACGAAGGATCGTATCCCAGAAGAACTTCTGCGTTGCGACCCCGACCAGCAGTAGGAGTGCCAGGTTCGCCTGTATATTTTAGAACCTTGTTGATGTCCTCTGTTCGGATGTTGCTCGGAACGCGTCTGGGACGATAGTTAGCGTTTTCAGCTGTCGGATCACAATTGTAACATCAAGGTTAGACACATGTAAAGGCTATGAGAAAGCGGTAAACGAAAATATTACAAACTTATTGAAAGAGGAGTATTACGTGGGTATCCCCATATGTGGGGGCAGTGGAGTCCCACCACTTGACCATCCTCTCCTAATGGCTCGAAAGCTCCAGTAACGTATAAGAAGTCAATCTCATGATCCCGAGCAGAATCCGGCAGGTTGAGCACGAGACGCTTTTCTGCCCTTCTTACTTTGAAATAAAAGGTGTTATATTCAGGGTTTAGTACAATACTGTACCACCACTGAATGTCCCAGATCCCTAGCTGGGTCCCTAGAATTCTATTTAAAGCAATTACTCCATTTATCAGCCTAAAAACATTTGTTGATACTTGCATAGGAGTAAGGCGGTACCAATTTAGGATCTGACGTAGGAGTGGATGTAGGGGAAAACGGACTCCTCCTTCGACAATTGCAACGATAGGGATACACATTCTGTCCCATGAGCCACTATCTCTATCTGCTCCTAGAGGGGCAAGTTCGAGACCTACGTTATCAGGAACATTGTAATCCGTCCTAAACGTCGCCATTGCGGCGGGAGTATCACAGAATTTCCTAAACTTACTGGGTCTAGGAGGGGTGTCATGTTCATCCGCCATGGATATACTCGAAGAAAACGTAAATGAAAGAATGGGCGTGATTGAAACCCTAGAAATGACCACAATCTGAGAATGAAATCTCAGATGAAAACCTAAGCAGAAGAAATGGAGTTAGAACGAGAGTCTTACAACGATACCGTGATGATTTCTTGGAGTGCAATCGAATTTGCAGATGGCGGCAATGGCGGAAAGCTTAGGACTGAAAGTTCGAATGTTTTGGATGAACAACCAAAAAGAGCCCTTCTAGCGGTTTAAAGGTGAGAGACGGAGACGAAACGTCTCCTCTCACACCGTTACAGGAAAAAGTAACGGAAAGCAGAAACCGTTCTGACGCCGTTTCATAGAACGTCAGTTCGAATTTAATGCGTGGCATATGAAATATGCCACGTGGAGTCATTACCTCGAGATGGTATAATGACAGAGGCGCCAAAAGGCATCAATGAAGTATTGAAATTATGACTGCACGGGATCAAAAGAGTTTGGTCTAGATAGAATTCTGTTTCTAAGCGTCATATATTACCCCCGAACAGTGGTAAATACATGAAGCTGGGGAGCAATTGTAGGGAGGTATTCCCGAGCAGATACATTTAGTTACCAAACACGTGATGTTTGGGAACACGTGGTAAATACGACTGGACTTATCGCCGAGCAGTTCGGTGAACAGCGGTATGGACCAGTGATATGAGAAGTCATGGCTATAAATAGACTGTTCGGTTATGATACAGCCGAACAGATGTTGTAAAGAACCTAGCACGTGATACGAGTGATCACGGGTTGAAAGCAATGCAATCGATATCCGAATAAATGGTACGTGGGACCATAGTTTGAATATAGACAGGACAGTCATCATGCTAAACAAGTGTTCGGCAATATGGACCAGTGACATGAGAAGTCAATGGTCCAGGAAGGTTGTACGGGCTCAAGGACCAGTTACATGTGAGGTAACTGGTCCAAGCCGTCTGTTCGGCTATGAGACGGCCGAACAAATATGGAACTCCAATCGAGAGTAGGAGCAGAGAGAATAACTCTGGAAGATTCCAGAATAGTCATGTCTCATATAGGGATAAAGATCCCAAGAATATAGGATCTGAGAAAGATACCCAACGAGTATGGGATGTTCGGCTCTTAAAGGAAAAGAATCCTAAAAGGACTCTTTTCCATAAACTGATAAAGGAAACGAGACTCCTTGACATTCTGGGTTTCCTATACGAGTTAAGGAATCCTATGGCAATAAGGATGCTTGGACAGCAAGCATCCATAAATCTATAAATATGAGGAAAACCTAGAGGTGAGAGGTACGCAATACATTGCATTATTATTGCTTTCCTACTGATAATTAGGGCTGAGTTTTCTAGTACGTGATACTAACAAAGGCATCGGAGGGCCTTTGCCACGAGAGGCAAAGGTGCACTCACCCCCTGTCTATTTTGCAGATTAGGGTTCAGACGTCGAGCTAGGGTTCCGGTGAAGAGGCACGAATAAGCCGTTGCAATCCAGTTGATCCGAAGCGTCAATTGTTTTCATCCCCCTACAGTACTTATGGTGTAGAGCCAACGTACCCGGTCAAGGAACAATGCACCTCCACTCAACTTGGGGCCCTAGAAGAAGAGTTATCATTGAGAAAGACCTTTGAGATATTTTAGAAACAATACCAAGTTTTAGCATACAAAATGAACCCTACTACCCCTCCTTTGAAAACATCGATAACATGCCACTAATTCATACTCTCAGGGATACCAATGATCCACTACCGATCCAGGAGGAGGAGCAAGACCCGGAGGAAGAAGATCTGGAGGAACTACCATCTCCAAAAATGGACCATAACCATCACCTAGACAGGGGAGGACTTAATGAAGAAAAGGAACAGGAAGAACCACCCCCACTAGGGGAAAATCAAGCTCAAAACAATGAAGGAAACATGGAAGACTTCGAGCCTAAGGAGCAAGAAGACCCAGGTGATGATGGCAGCCATGGAGGAAACGAGAATGAGGAGGATGGATTTTTGACAGACCCTGAGATGGACGACTACGGCTGGCTCTTACCTATTGACGCTCCAGTCGATTGGGAAGTAGAATTTCAATGGAGAATAATAATATCAACAGCCAGTGATACCTCCACCACCACCACCTCCAGCCATAATAGAGATTGAAGACCCAGAAAGCAAAGTCGAGGATGCCGACGCACCGCAACCACCACCACACCCTAGCATGGCTCGACCAGCTAGAATTTCATGGCGTGGACACCATTCAAGTTACTCTGCAGGCACCTATGTCTACATACAGCTGGAACCACTATACCCATGTTCCTAAAAGATTCGGGCCCAATCTGCTTACTTGGGACCCTTACGTATTATAGCCCCATGTCATGATGGATACTACCTTATGACAGTACCACCTGGATTTTAGGAACATTACACTGATCGAATCCATTATTCTCGCGTAGCAAGGGCTCGCCCGAAAAATGAGTACCGCATCATACCAACCAACGTGGACTTCATGGATCATGTCACCTATGCAGAAATACCCATCCATCGAAAGCCCTACTATCATCCCAACACCAGCGGTGCACAGCAAGCATCATAGTGGCGAGTGACATGGCACTGCTACGGACTCATGGAGGATACAGTCGAGCAACAACATCTACTAGAAAGGCATTACCCGGAACTTTTCTACTAAACATGGTACGGAACGAAGAAAGAAAAAATTTGAAGAGCCTGCGAGACGTTTTGAATTTCATACTTTTGACTTTCGTGTTAGAAATAATGGTTGTGTAGTTAAACTAGGTTATGGTTTGGTTGTGGTAGTTTCGGTTGACTGTTTTGTTTCAATATGAAATAATAGTGTCACCATGACACAACTTGTAGTTGTAATCATTTAAATCTAATCGTTCATTTATGGAATAAGTTCTTAAATTTGTGCATTTTTTTTCTTCTCATTACTTATTTCGTTCTAAAGATCATAAAAACAAGCAAAACCTCATTACTTATTTCGCTCTATATTTTTGGACTTCAGCAACCCTATGGATAGTGTCAAACTGAAATGAGTGAGTAATCTCCAATCTCTTTTTTGGCTATAGTTTATTAACTTCCTAATCAGGTGATTATAGTCGCCTGAGCTTCTTTTTTTTTGGAATAACTGTTTTCTTACTTTGATTACTCATTACTATAATGTGCAGGTCCAAAGGAAGCTTGTTCAAGATGATGTCCATTGCTGATCTTGTTGTTTTGATAGTTGGTGCCTTAAGCTTTCAAATTGTTGTTTAACCTTTCAGATTAGGCAGGGATCCTTCTTTTGAAATGGGCTGTTAGTATAAATATTGTTACTATTTGTATTCAGACGGGTTGTTTAGTGTTTCTTTTGAAGCCGAACAACTGGCCATCTTGCACCCATTTGCAAATGGCATTGTTCTATTTCCTTTACTTATGTACTTCTAGCTTTTTTAATGTTGGAAAAGATAGTAAGGTGTCTCGAACTCTGGTCAAGGTTATTTACAATAGGGCACGACACTAAAAAAACACGGACACGAAAAAAGCACGAGCACGACAACGACACGAAAAAAGCACGGGCATGAAACGACAGAGAGAGAAAGAGAGACCCGTGCACAGAAAAAGCACGAGCAATGCAAAAATGACCCGTGCACGAAAAAAGCACGGGCACAGAAAAAGCACTGGTTTTTAACTGGATGACATCGACTTGGTCACTTTTCGTTTCAGGGTCCCGAGTCATTTTTGGATCCGGGGTTTTCCGCGATAGAGTTAAAAACCTATTTAAACCTTTCTATAAACCCAAAAGCACCTTTAAAAACTCAACACCCTCTCTTCCTCTCTCCACTTGAAACCTATAGTCATGCATGTAATAACCCTAATCTTTTTTCTTTATTTGTTTAAACAATAAAAAAAATATCGATAATAGTAATAATAATAATAATGATAATAATAATAATAATAATAAAAGGGTTCTAACTTTTAAATAAGAAATATCTATACACACACACACACACATGTATACTTATAAAAATAAATTATAAATGATAATACATGCATGCATGCATCTCTCTCTCTCTCTCTCTCTCTCTCTCTCTCTCTCTCTCTCTCTCTGCTCTCCTTCTCTCTCCTCCGCCTCCCCTTCCTCTACACCTTGCTGCCACTTCCTACTTCTCCAAGCTGCTCAGTCACCAACCCTTACCCTCTCCCAAAGGCCAGATTCATTCACCTTTTGGAATCCAAAATTTTCTTCCGACCTCCAACTCTCAGGCATCAACACCACCACGCCACCTCCTACTTACCTTAATGACCCCTACCCTGGCCTTTCCAACCCTAATCTGACCCTTGGAAAGCTTAGAACAATACCACCATTAATACCACCTTATCACCTCCTCATCAAAATTCCCTATAAATGCCGACCCCCACACACCCTCGGATGCACACACCTCCTCTCCATCTCCCAACTCTACTAAACCTCGAAGGAAACTAGAAAGGAAAGCCTCAGTTCAATGAAATTTTAGAGAGAGAAAGTAAGAACACAAAAAGTGGGTTTACTAGTTCCACCCAACCGAAACCCAAATTGATTGATCCAATCATCTCTTACAACCCCAAAAATCACTAAACAATCCACAATCCCAACCCAAGGTTCCCCAATCAACGAAACCAAAGTCATCTCCCTAAATTATCGAAGTTTCGATTTTATTCAATTCGACAAAATTAGGGTATTATAATCCTTTCCATTAATTCCTTAAGTATATTTATATGTTTTTAAGCCTAATACATAGTCCCATAGGGTCCCATGCATCAAAAACATGAAGAAAGTAGAGAGAAAAAAAATAAAAACTGGGTTACACCTTGCGGCCGCAACCTTCGGGCTGCAAGAACCAGGTTCAAGTTCGCGATGGACTGCTCCACCGCAACATTGACCGGGTCAGACCTTGCGGCGGAACTCCCAGCCGCAAACTCACTTCAAATTTGATAAAAAATGTTCGAAACACATTTGCGACCTTCCGAACACCATTTATGACACCCGGGGTATTTTTCCTAGACTCCCTGCATCTCGAAAATGATGTCTTATTAATATCAATATTTTTTTATTATTATCTAATTAATTAATTATTTCTCAAGGTTTTCAATAAAATAATAGCTTTGCAACCTTAAAACGCACATTATTATTGCCGAATAATTTTTACTAGACTCTCTATAATCCTAAGACCAAATCTCATTCAAATCAACATATATTATTTATTAGATTATTCAATGTCTAATTATTTTAGATTCGATAGATTTTGATAATATCCTTATTTAGAATAATTTTGCGACCCTCTGGACCTAATTTTGGATACTTGAATGTGTTGCGTAGGACCGTTAGGACTTTTAACAATGTTATGTTAATTATCTAATGTGTTCCTCTATTTAATACATTAAATAATCAATCTAATTTCATAATTGAACTAATTTAAACCTAGACTTACTAGTAATTGTACAAAAAAATAAAAAAATTTATTTATTGTCATTTCTTGCTTAAATAAAGATTTTTGCAAATAAAAATTAACATCTTGGCCATGCAAGACTAAGGGCAATGACCCATTCATAATAAGTTACGTGTTTACTCTACTTGTTATTTATTGCAATTATTATTTCGATTAATTACTCCAATTCTTGATTTGACTGTTAGATTGGACTTTAGGGACATGGGATGGTATGTAAATAGAGTTCACCTAGACGATGCTAGGTAATAGATAAATTGAAAAGTTTTGAGATATTAAAGATTGCCTGCAGGCGGGATTTTGATATGTGAATTGAGATGGGCACTAACAGAGGCCCAGTCTCCAATTGGCGGGAGTCCAGTGATGATTGTGAAGTAACGATTAAGATAGGCGAACCCTAGTTATGTCAAGGCATGATAAGCTACCCCTTTGTTTGTAATGGGAAGATGCACGCTCAGTAAATAACTTTGGTGTAATCGCAACAGTAAAAGGGAGTGATCTCATGGGACTAGGCATGGCTAGTGGTTGGGGAGGAAATGATCTTATGGAAAAGATCTTAGATCACACATCAGGTTAAAGGATAGTAAGAAATGGATTTCATGTTAATCTGTTATTTATTCTTTGTATTAATTGTTTATCTCTTACTTGCTAGCTGTAAAATAAAGGAATAAATGGGTAAGATTATTCTACTGGGTGAACCTCATCACTCACGGTACAAGAGTACCCGGCCTCGTGCTAGATTTTGCAGAAAATCAAGAGGAGACGCAAAATCATGAAATCGAGCAGTACTACCTTGAAGAGAACCCAGTTATGGAGATCGAGCCAGAATTTTCTAGGGATCCTTACCAAAATTAGAAGATGGCTCTGCATTTTGGCAAATCAAGACTTGTTATTTTATTTGACAAATTCAGTAATTTAAATTTGGGTTTGTAATAAATAAAACTCCTGGTTGGATTTATCCGTTTAATTTTATGTAATAAATAAAAGAGAATATTATTGAGAAATAATAATTAATGCCTCCGAAATTCATTAAGAAAATCGGGGCGTTACAATGGACAAGTTCTCGTGGCGACACAAACATGACATGTTTCACCTCCCTCCGATAAGGGACTGGGGGGACTTTTGCAGCTGCTGCTCAGTAGTTGCAGCAGTGCAATGCCCCTCATACTCTTTCCTTTACCTTTCTTAGTGAGATGAGCCTTGATGGATCTAAGACTTCTTAGCGGAGGTTTCATATTAGTAGGCGTATTTTTCACTATGTATATATTTTGAGTGAAAAATTAATAGTAAGAAAGATTACTTCAAAATGCAAAACTCTGTTGGCCCCAGCTTGGGGATTGAAGGAGGGTATGCCCTTGTTTGGTGCTCTATATTTTTAGACTTCAGTTACCCTGTGGGTGGCGGGTGTCAAACTAAAATGAGTGAGTAATCTCCAATCTCTTTTTCGGTTGTAGTTGATTTACTTTCTAATCAGGTGATTCTAGTCGCCTAAGCTTCTTTTTTTGGAATGATTGTTTTCTTACATTGAGTACTCATTACTATAATGTGCAGGTCCAAAGGAAGCTTGTGGAAAATGATATCCATTGTTAATCTTGTTGTTTTGGCAGTTGGTGGCTTAAGCTTTCAGATTAGGTCAGGGATCGTTGTTCAATTTCCTTTATTTATGTAGCTTTTTTAATGTCGAAAAGTTCATAAGGTGTCTCGAACTCTAGTCAAGGTTGTTCACGATGGAGTACGTACTGGTATACTATGTTTATTTATGCTATATATATATATGGGATGCATGTATTTAGTCGGAAAAAAGATTTTTGTTCTGATTTTCCCGCTACATTGGGTTTTTTTTTGGGTAAGTAAAATGTTTGATAGTCCCCTACCTTGGTTTCCTATTTGTAGACCTACTTAATTACTGTAGTTTCCCTAATACTTAATTAATTCATTATTCTTCTTCACCAAGAAATTGGAAAATAAATTTTCAATGTGAGAAAGTTCAGAGATGTTGCATGTGGAACCATAGAATTCTGGTGGAGCACCAGATCTAAGTCACGTACTACGTGTGCACACATGAGCGAAAAACGATAACGTGAGCTTGAAAACGTTTTTTTAAAATATTCCGAAGTGCTAAAATTTGTGAGAGGAAGAATTGAGAGGAGTAGACTCAATAGAGGGCCGATCAAAGGATTACACGACTTAAGGGCTGGACTAAATTGGGTCTTCTATGAATTTATTTATTTTTCCAATGAACAAGATGAAGAAAAAAAGCATATATAAAATTGATTTTTAAAAACAAAAAATACCTGCATTGAACACACCAGTGCAAACAATTTGTAGTAACTTTTTTTCTTTCTTTCTCAAGTGTGGACCTTTCCGGCTCTCTTTTCTTTGAAATTTTTTTGGAACATCTATAGTAACTTCTACGGACTTTGGGCTCCTTATAATTTGAGAATATTGTTTGGACAGATGCAGAAGTCTTATTCGGCCTTTTTTTCTTGGAGCCAATACTTCCTGGATTCTAGAATTGGCACTGAAATAGTCTACAATCCAAACAGCCCCTTAGAATACAACTCTTGCACATAAAATATTCTCCTAATTAATTCATGGCGACAAGAATTTCCTTACGTGTGGAAACTTGTTTATGCTTGACGATTTCCTAGTCCTAAATTAATGGGTTACCCCAAGCGTAAGGCGGAGACCGACGTAGCACAATATCCGATAAGTCCGGAGTCGAATCCACAGAGACGGTGATGTGTGCTGACTAAAAACTTGGGTTGTTACTTATTTAAATGGGCTCTTAGGCAGCCACCCCTTGTCGTTTCGATTGAGATAACTAAAACCTAGAAATTTATTGTACTTTTCAGATAATTAAACGGAGGTATGGTCGTAGGATTCATAGCACTGGCAACCAGTTTCGGACTTATCTGCTTTGTTCAGTGTTCTTAAAAACATTTGATTTTAGAGAGAAAAAGCTACCCCGAAATATGCGAACATTTGTGGTCGCCGTCTATCCATGCGCAGCGGAGAATGAGTTTTGGACCCCCATTTTTCCGTTCACATGGGCTCCGACAATGCCTGAATTCGTCTAACGAATGTTCTTTAATAACCTAAAATTGCTTTTGCATTATTATTCTAAAACAGAAGTAGAACGTGTCCGACCTAAGCACGGTGTGTTAATCACCCTGCGATCCTACCTTTATGACTACTCACTCAACGTCAAATAAAAAACGAAAGAAACTTTAAATTGAAACATGCTTCCAAATAGTAAATAAACAAAGAATATTAACTAATCAAGTACCAACAAACAACTTTAATGAAGAACATAAATTAATACGGGTTACCGGCGTGTGAGTAATTGAACAAAACGTTGAAAACTTCGAAGGAAAAAGAAAATTTGGAAGGAAGAATGTGAGTATAAAAACTGCAAAATAATATTCGGAACAACTGACGATTCAATTCGCGCAGCTCTCGTTCTCTATTTCCCCCGTCATTCGTCATGTGCATGACTGCTTTTATATCTTCCTGTAGCTCCCTTTCTCAAAACCCTGTGTTTCTCTCTTTGTTTATTTCCAGCCGAAAATTGCATTTGGAAAGCCCACAATTTAATCAAACTAATTGTGAAGCATTAGGCCCACTTGTGTACCAAAGTCCAAGGCCAATTCCTATTCTTACTTCCTGAGATGGTCTTTATTCCCTGGCTAATTGACTTGCAAATATTATTCCGTACAACAATTCCACTTGATTGATCTGAACGGCCAAGTATCAAATTCTGTTTAATATTTTCATTTTGCATATTATTTTATCAAATTCTTCAAATACCTACAACACAAAAATTAAGCATTAAAACACCAAGTAATAAAATAAAAAGACTTAGCAATGATAATTTAAGAGGCGCTAATGTGAACATTTACGCGCTTATCACACCCCTCAACCTACATTTTGCTAGTCCCGAGCAAAGAAAATAAAATGCAACTAAAGAAAACAATTTAAAACCGATAGTTCTTTTAAACCCCCAGGTGGCCCCGGTAGGACGAATGAAGTCTTGTAAGGGTTTTCAGCAGTGATCACCCACAAAACACATTGAACTTTTTTACATGGAATTCAAAATTTGTTATACAACTCATTGATCCATCAAGCAAAGAATGCACATCTACCACAAAGATATAAGAAGGCGCAAATAGTTCCAAACGCTATCAAGTCAAGAAATAAATCCTAGGCTTAGCATGTGTGTGTGACATGGGTCTCAACCAAAAGTGTGCAATGACTAACCGCTCTCTCCGGACCGAGTCTCGACTTCAATCCTCACAGTGTCATGCACTCACAACTAAAATCACTCAAAACAAGGTGCATAGTACGAACTCTCAAGTGTGCGGTTAGAAGTTATATAAATTAAATCAAAACACTCGCACACTGACACGAAAAGAACACTTTATATAGTGGTCACACAGTCTCAAGAACAAACTACAAAGCATTGGAACTTTATCTCACATCCTTCAATCCACTTCCTATCACCCCAAAGATCAAATAGGACTTTAATTTCAGTTGTAATATGGGGTAAGGAAAAATATTTTAAGATTAGGGTAAAATATCACGTGTCCGAGAATAGACAAACAACTTAGGGCTAGTTTAATAATGTGCGTCCAATTTTTTTCCACTTTTCAACTCCACATTATCTCTCCTTCTAACCTTCCAACATTTTTCAACCATAAAGCACGATTCCTCTTTTTCAAACATATCAGCGTCCATTTCTTCTTCTTCTTTCTTCTGTGTTGTTGTGTTTTCTTTTTTTTAGGAGCACCACAATTCAAGCACAAAATTTCACAATCCATCCAAAAATTATACCTTTATATTTTTGTCTTTCTCCAAACACAATATGGAATGTGCAGTTAACCAAGAAAATGCTAAATATATAAGGCTCAAAGTGGCTCGCAAGGGATAAATGTGAAAACAAAGGAACGAACTGACCCAAACATCAAGAAAATGTCTATAATCCTCTCCAATGGGTGTAACATCCATGTGACGAACCGAAACCCAAGGGATATTGTTATATGCATTCAAGTTCCAACACTCAACAATAAAGAATAATGAAACCACAACAAATAGATTATTTTCATGACAAAGTAAGAGTTAAAGTGACACCACTCTCATAAAAGACAGGGCACAAAAGCTCACTAGGGCATAAGTCTTCACTAATCTAGCCTTCAAGATTGGTCAAGTCACGGCTCACAAGTGGTCAAAGCCCAAATAAACATGACGTGCAATAGTGCTATACGAGAGTGTCATGATCAACTTCTTAAGACAAGCTAGCAAGTAGAACTACCAAGCCAAAAACAGATATCACTATAGTAGGCAACACACCTCAACTCAATTATCCAACAAGTAATCATAACAAATGCCAAATCGCATGCAAAAAGGATCCCAAGCCAAAAACAGATATCACTTTAGCCTAAATTTTGAAGCAAAGTTGGATGATTTATAAACACCCTTTCCGGTATCGGATTGAGGTGATTTTTTACAAGGACCCTAAACGAAGTATTTTGAACAAAATGAGCGGCTCCGATCATCTTTGCGAGACCCGAAACTAGAGCAAAAATGGTCTGTACACTGCTGCTGTGCAGCAAGTGCTGTACTTGTAGCTTTACTGATAAAGTAAACAGATCGAGTTATTCCCACGTAAAATATTCCAACCCATTCGTGGATAAACTAAACAGCTCGACTACGTGCACAGATCTGTGGTGCACCGATTGTGCACAAATATTTATTAGGGGAGGTCTCGTACAAACGATTTGAGTCTTTCGTTAATTTTAAAATACTTTTATGAGCGACCTGGTAAAAAAAATTAACTTGATCACAGAAAAAGAAATTGCTTGATCCAATGGACTAATTTTTCCATTTAGGTTCAAGATCGTGAATTCTAAATGAAAAGTTGTAAGGTTTGATCAACCACTTAAAATTGAGATGGTTTTTTTCGATAGGGCCCCTTGAAAATTTATTTCAAAATTAGTGAAATGGTTTGGATTATTTATATAGAACTCGCAAAATAGATCCCACATGCCATTTTTATATCATCGGTACTCCACACATTGTGCACACATATCATGCTCATACAATTTTTGTGGGGCCCATTTCAGATCCCACTGAAATGTTCCAAACCGGAACAATTTAAGATTCACCTTATTACTTGTTCTCCGGCCGGCGGCCAGTACAGAAAAACATAAACAAGTTTTAGCATGCATCATTTACATAAACCCTTGAGACCCTAAAATCAGTTTTCAAGAGGTTGACGTATGGATCTTGTTTTCTAGATGAGAACAATAGGACCATGTTGGTTTTGGTATTTGGATTTTGGGTAATGAATAGAAAGAGATAGATAGAAAAATAAGAATAATGATTAAGAGAAAAATTATTGAGAACCGTGCACGAAAGGAGAATCCAAAATACGATATAAGTTTCCACCTTCCACCCATTTTTTTGCCACACTTTGATCTTATTGGTCCACTTTTTTTTTTTTGCTTAAATTGATTCACAACACTTTAAAACAACTCCGGACACAACTATAGTGTCTACATACATTGATTTAACGATTCCAAACACATACAATTATGTCTACAGATGTGTTTGTAGCCTTGCGCGCTCATGTAATAAAAGAACTTGGTTTGTGGGACGACACAATATCTTGGGTACATAGAATGTGACAGACATGTCACTGCATATGTTTTGTATATAAATTATGAATATTCAATTAGTTGTTTATGTTAGAATTTATTAGATAATATTCTATATCTCCTACACTCCTGGTTTTCGTTTGTGCTTCAGAGAGCTTCATTTCTTTGTCGACAGCCGAAATGATCATTGCCTCATTCATTCCTGCGTTGCAATTATCTGTTCATGGGTCAATACATGGGGATGAACTAGGAGACAGGAATAGGTCATTTGGTAGTCTAAAATTGTTTCTTCTCTCTCTCTATTAGCGTTATGCAGAGATTAAAAAAAAAACAAAAACAAAAGGATGATCAACAACGAAACTTATTTTTGGCTTGTGGTATCGGCTTGAACCTCCACTCATAAATAATACTGCAGTAATGGTTGCAGCCTCTATGGCTTTCTCGTCGATCTCAATACATGCTTTTTGAATTATCTCCGCGCGAAGCAATTGGGCACCCTCAGGAATATGTAAATTTCTGATAAGTCTGCCGGATTTTGTTCAAAATGAAACGGTGTTCCTGTATCCTTCGTGGCATCAGAGACTTCAAACATGTACGAGAATTTAAATTTCAGTATCCAAAATTTATGAAGCTTTGCTTTTGACAATTGGAAGTATGTCTCGATATTGTAACTGATGAGCTTTTCTAAGAGATGTTGCAACCCGTATCGCTCATCTGGGAGGAAAAAGTACATGGAGAAGTACTGTTTGTAGTACTTTCCGTTCTCGTATGGGATGTTGAGAACTTTGAAACCGTCGAACGATCCAAAGGGATACATTTTGCTGCCGGTCATGAACGGTACTGAAATAGTGTCACCGTTAAGAAGATAGAAATCTTTTCTTTCAATACGTTCTTAGACGAATCCATAATCATCAAGTCATGTTCCTTTGAAGTATAGCCCATTTGCAAGGATGAGCGTTGTGTCTGGACTTGGAGTGCCTGGATCGAGAAAGTTTCTGATAAGTCCTCCTGATACAGCTTTGGCCCATGCATTAACTTATATATTCACCACCATCTCTAATGGCGTAGCTAGGAATCAATAATAGGAGCTTTTTAAACACGCTTTAACAAAAATAAAAAAAAATTTCGAGATAAGTAATATATATAGAAATAATAAAAGAATGTTTGCGTTGCAATTATAAAAAGCCAACATCTATATCTATATCTACTAGCATAGGGCCCGTGCTATGCACAGATTAGATTTAAAGACTCTAACAAATAAAAAATCACATTTTGTTTGTTCACAAATTTATTTAGCAATTCAAAAACAAACAATCTAAAATACGCTAATGTATTTGTACAATTAATTTAACTAAACTATCGAACACTCCAATTAGACGGCAATCCCAACAAACTCAGTAGGCATATTGCTACCCCCACCACAATGTTGCACTTTTTGTAGGCATCCTACTTAAATAAGGAAAGCATATTAATATAAGCCTCTATTTATTATCGTAGTTAACAATAATTTTAGATCAATATAAAACTATTGTTACGTTATAATACGTTTAACACAAATGACACTGAAGGAGCAGAGTTTACTGAAATTGCTTGACCCGATTGTCTAATTTTTCCATTCAAGTTCAGGATCTTGAATTCTTAATGAAAAGTTGTAAGGTCTTATAAATCACTTAAAATTGATCTGGTTTTTTCAGTAGGGTCACTCAAAAAATTATTTTGAAATTAGTGAAATGATTTGAATTATTTATATGGAACCCGCAAAATAGATCTCACACACCATTTTTATATCATCTGTATCCATACATTGCGCACATATAATGCACATACGATTTTTATGGAGTCCACTTCAGATCCCACTAAAATGTTACGAGCCATTTATTTTTCTTCAAAAAACAGTTCAATCGGATGTCGATAAGGACTTTTTAAAAAATATGGAGGGCAAAATTGATTGGTTCTTCCGACAAATTCTGAAAAAACCCTTACTGATATCCGAATGAGCTGATTTTTTTTTACAAGGACTCCTAGAAAAAGTGTTTTAAAAAAAAATGAAGGGCTGGATCATCTTTGTGAGATTCAAAGTGGGCCTCAAAAAAATGATCCCAAGGACTTTTTACTCCGGAGCCTAAGAACTGAGCCGGAACATCGTAGGCCCACTTAAAAATCGGGGCCCAGGTCCATCATCATCATTCTTCGAGCCAGCCCATCCCACAAAAACCGGATTGTACTCCCTCCGTCCCAATTTAATTGTCACTTTTGAGAGTTCGTGCCACTTTTCAATTGATTATATCTTGTAATTTATATTGTTTTAGGTGATTTTGAAAACATTGCATTGTAGAACGAATCGAGATCTATCAAACAAGATCCATATTGGAAATAAACTTCATTACTAATTTAAAGATATAAAAAATTGTTGGGAAGTCCACTATAGCATATTTGTAACCCACTAAATCCACTTCTAAATTTCATAACCCCTCTAGTCCACTAATTAGGTTTTGGTGAGGCCTTAAGTTCAATTCAATTAAAAAAGAAATTAGTTTAAGACTAAAATACCCTTACCTTTAAAAACTGTTAATCTGCTATATCTCACTCCTATAAAATCTCCCATATCCCACTCCTATAAAATCTTCCATATCCCACTCCTATAAAATCTCCTATATTCACGTGCCAGAAAGGAAACAGAATCCAAACGAGAGAGAGAGAGAGAGAGAGAGAGAAGATTACCCTTTCCATTCAAATCCCATATTTTTAGCCCATTATCCGTTCTACGTTTGAAATCCCAGCAGTTACGTTGGAATAAAGCGACAGAATATTCTCCTTTTCTGATACACTGTATATAACGTTATATATTCTCCTTTTATGATACACTGTATATAACGTAATTGTACATATATAACGTTATATACCCGTTCATCAGTTCTCATTTAACGTGCGATACTTACATTTTACGTTATATACTCATTCATCGACTCGCATTTAACGTTATATGAGTTTTTGAAATCTTTTTACTGCACAAATAATAAGTCAGTAAGGCCGCTGCGCGGTCCAATTCAATAAAGTAGAACATATAATGACTAGAGTTTGATATAACCTTATATAATGTCAATATAACGTCATTGTACATATATAACGTTATATAATTTATTGAATTAGTCCGCGCAGCAGCCTTAATAGAGCGACAGAAGATTCTCCTTTTCTGATACACTGTATATAACGTTATATACTCGTTAATCGGTTCACATTTAATGTGAAATACTTACATTTTATGTTATATACTCATTTATCAGCTCGCATTTAACGTTATATACTCATTCACTCATGACAGAAGACCACATATAACGATATTAAGGATGCAAACCTAAAATGATTTTGGTTGTTTAGGTTTAACCTTATATAATGTCAATATAACGTCATTGTACATGTATAACGTTATATACTTTATTGAATTGGTCTGCGCAGCGACCTCATTGATTTGCTTCTGATAATCGTATATGTATGAGCTTCTGAAATCTTTTTTATTACAATGCAAGAACATATAAATAATCTTATATATGTTTACAATGAAAAAACAAACAAAGAACCTTATATGTGTTTCGATTACTTTGCCACATAAATAAATACACACAAAAAAACGTAATACGTGTGACAAAAAATAAACATATAACCTTATAACTTTATACTTGAGATTCTGTCATTTCTAACTAAAAAAAAAAAGAAAAAAAAGAGGAGATCTCGTAACTTCTTTCCCTTCGATTGCGATGTAGGATCTGACGAAGGCAATGGAGAAACGAAGGCGAAGAACGGCAACGGCGACTGCTTCCGACTGAAGCGAGGGCGAATCAAAGGCGACGGAGACGAACGTGGGTGAACGGAGACGTACGTGGGAGAAGGCCGACAACGAAGAAGGGCTGACGCCGAAGAAGCCCGACGAGGACGAAGATTGGCGACTACCAAAAAGTGACGACAAAGAAGTTCGTTCGTTTGGGTTTCTGCCGAGTTTTCTTCTTTTGGAAAAAAGGGAGTTTCTGGAAAAAAGGGGGGGGGGGGGGGAGGGGGTAGGTAGGGGGGGAGGGGGGAGGGAGGATGGGTTTTATAATGGATGAATCTGAGAAAAAAACGTAAATGGAGGAAAAAAGGGAGAAAAAAACGGGAATGAAGGAAAGAAGGGAGGAAAAAACGGGAATGGAGGAAAAAAGAAAAAAGAAAACGGGAATGGAGGAAAAAATGGGATAAAAGATTTTTTGAAAGCAGTGGTATATTAGACTAATCAGGGTTATTATATCTTTATTAATAGGTTAGTGGACTTAGGGGGTTATAGAATTTAGAAATGGACTTAGACTACTTAGTGGGTTTGGAAAGTGGTATAGTGGACCTGGGAAAAATTCTCCCTTAAAGATATAACTAATTTTTTATCGGATTAGAATAGAACTGGGACAAGTAAATTGGGACGAGGGTAGTACTTCACAGTTCGTTTATAGAAATTTTTAAAATCAGCTCAATCGGCTGACAATAGTGAATGTGTGAATGTATATTAAAGGGTATAAAAAATATACAAAAATATATATTTTTCTTATCTTTTAATGTGCTTATCGATAACCTAGTAGGCTGACAATATCAATACCGTTGATTCCCTTTATTTTTTTTTTACACGGTTGATTCCCTTTATTAAACACCCTATTCGTTAACACGTTCGGATCTTATAGTTGGACTACTACTAGTTTCCAACTAATTGCACTTCTACCCCTTGATGTTTTGAATTTTTGTCTACTGCTTCATCAACTTTCAGCTGTACGTAATTTATTCACAAACTACCAGATTTTTAATTGATTACTCATTACTATAATATACAGGTCCAAAGGAAGCTTGTTGAAGATGATGTCCATTGCTAATCTTGTTGTTTTGGTAGTTGGTGGCTTAAGCTTTCAGATTGATGTTTAAGCTTTCATAATAGGGCATGGATACTTCTTTTGAAATAGGCCATTGGTGGCTTAAGTTTTTTTTTTTTATTCAGACGGGTTATTAAGTGTTTGTTCAGGGTCTTTTGAAACTAGAAAAGGTCAGTTAACGCCCATTTGCAAATGGTGTTGTTTGATTTCCTTTATTTATGTAGCTTTTTTAATGTTCGAAAAGTTAGTAAGGTGTCTCGAATTCTGGTCAAGGCTAGAATAGCACGCCAAGGCTGGCATGATACTGCAGCAGTCGCGGGTCCAACGAGTTTGGAGACAAGGCTGTTGTGTCAGGGTCTTCGGCTCGTCGAAAGTGGTGAAATGGGGGAGGCGATGAGCCTATTGAAGATGCTCTAACAATCTCTAATCCTCAAGTTTGGCGAGCCAAAGTTAGCATACCAATGTTGGTGCAATTTATGTATTAATAAATAAATTGGACTCACGCCTAGTTTCTCAAAAACTCTGTTGTTTTTTTTTTATTCCTCTCGTTGAGACAAACCATAATTCACAAAAATTTAATGTAGAACTAATAAATTCACATTGAATATGAAAGTTCGATTTTCTCTAGGAGCGCGAGTGCTTGGTAGGGTGGTTGATGCTCTTTGACCTCGCCCCACCAGTATGCCGCTTAGTGGTACCCATTCCCCATCCCCTTAGGAGTAGGTTAGACATCTATCAAGTGACAAAAAAAACTGATAAATTCCAAACAAAAAAAAATGAACAAGGAAAAAAAAAAAAAAAAGGCAGGTTTTTTTTTTGGAAAACTAGGCCTCTTTAGTATAAAATCTAATAGTTGAGGGACGAAGCAAGTAGTAAAACTCAAGTACTTGAAAGGGTAAAAAATGTAATTAACAGAAAGGTGCGCATCTTCTCTTAAAAATTCCGAAGGCGGTTTCTTCTTCCTCGTCTTCCTTCCTTCCTTCCCAGAGACCGTCCCTTCTTCTTTCCCCCACTACTCCCGCCATACTCTCCAAAACTATTTACTGTACTATTTTCGATTCCAGAAAGGCAGAAGCCAGAAAGAAAGAATTCATTTCGATTCCGATTCAAAAAACGATTTCCAAAAAATGCTCCGCCTCTGCACTCGCTACCGCCGCCGCCGCGCTCTCTTCTCTCTCCGCCGCACCCTCTCCTCCTCTTCCTCGCCCCCGCCGCGTCACCACCCCGAAACTTCTCCCGCCGAATACCCCAACAACCTCGCTAGTCCCCAGCAACTCCCTCCTCTCCCCCTCTCTCCTGTCTATCCTCCCCCTCTCTCTTCTCCCTTCCTCTCTCGCACCTCCCTCTCTCTCCTCTCCGTAACCCTAGTCTCCTCCATTTTTATCTACGGCCTGACCACGACCGACTTCAGCACCAAACCTGACCTCAAATTCGACCACCTCTACGCTGACCTCGAACATGCGATCGACCGGTCCAACGACTCTGTTAAGCGGATTCTGAACCGGATGAGACAGACCGGGGTGGCGGCGACGGTTTTGTGGAAGTCGTTGCGGTCGGTCCTGTCGTCGGCCAACCACGAGGTGAGGCTAGGGTTCGAGTTTCGGGTCGCGGCGTTCCTGGCCGACATCGCGGCCGCCAACGCGGCCAGGAGGGCGGCGATCGTCGGCGCTGGCGGCGGCGCGGTGGTGGATTGGCTGCTGGAGACGGTGGCGGCGGGGGGCGGGGATGGTTGCGGGACCCAGGCGGAGGCGGCGAGGGCGCTGGCGTACCTGATCGCCGATGGTGACGTGGCTGGGGCGGTGCTTGGGAGGCCGAGTGCCGTGCCGAATCTGCTTAGGTTTATTTTCTGTTCGCAGCCGCAGCGGTCGAAGAAGGTGAGTGTTTGTCGCGGTTTTTAATGTTCGGCGCGTTAGTATTGATTCAGTTTATGATTTTTAAATCGCTGGTTTACGGTTTTGTGTTTGTTTATAGCATCTTTTAGTTACATTGTTGACAATGCAGCTAGTTGAGCATCTTTAGCGGAAAATCTGAAAAAATTTCATCGAAAGTATACTACGCTACCTCACTTGCTAATTTAAAGAATGAGTTTTTATAATGCACTTTGCTACAATTTTTGATTTCGTGTTTTGCTACCTTAATTACCTCTTTTTAGTAGCATTTGGTATTTGAGGGATGCTAATCATATCTCAAATTGAGAGAGAGAGGGCTTGCAACCAAGACTTGTGTTTCTGAGTGTGTAGCCTGAAGCGTAGGGCTTTTGTAGTCGATTGCTTTATAACTCAGTAAGACTGAAATTCAATCCACATGGAGCGCGATTTCTAGAGTGAAAAGCTATACCAGGCTAGATGGGTTTTAGCTATACGTGGCAAACCATTTGACTATTTGAGTGTTAGATTTGTGATTCTGAACAATGACTTCTTAACTTAAGCTAAAGCTACAACTTTGCAAGTATTGAGACACAAGGCTCCGGCCAAGGGTTAGTACCACTTATAACCTTAGTAAATTTAACACTCTCACACAACCTTGCACCTTTGAGCCCTACAGGAAATCATATGCTCAGCCAGAAGATATTTCGATAAAAAATCACTTTTAACTCTTAACGGTGCTTGGTATGATCCTGTATCGATTTGAAGTTGGTTAAACCCTGGAGGTGACATTGATTTAAGCATTATTTGTTGATTGTCGACACATAATAAAAAACATAACAACCCCGAGTTTTAGAATCGATAGCTACAAACCCGGATCATACACAAACTGGCTTTAATACTCAGGAGTGAGAATGATTGAACTACTTAGGACAGAGTGATATTTACCCCAGGCCAAGCCTATAACGACTACCCCTCCATTGACAAAGGGATTGCCAAGGAAAGGTTAAAAACGACTTGAAACATTACTAGTTCTTAGGTGATTAAGGAAAGATCAGTCTTAGAGTGAACCAAGGAGATATATACGGCAGAGCTGGTCAAGGACCCTCATACCTTCAATCTCAAAAGGATTCCACAACCAAGAGACTAAACTTAGATTCGAGTTCGGTGTGAGAGACGCCGATTAGTTTGCAAGAACTCACAACCGATCCTCAATCTCTTGATTCTATGAATTGAAACTAAGAATTTAAAAAATTAAGTTTATGAAACGGAATCGGAATGAGCTACAAACTTGTATATAAACCTGAGTTTTACAACTTTTGTGAAAGAAATAACAAGGTACAAGCATTACCTTTTACAAAATCTTAGGGAGAAAACTCCAAAACTATGAAGAACTAGCTTCCAAACTAAAAAGGAAGAGAAAGGGGAGGTAGTCAATAGTGGAGTTCGGACAGTGCTCCTACCGTTAGGGCTGTTTTGCCCCTACCAGTACCAAAACAAACTGTTTTTCTGGATTTTTGGTGCTACCGGTAGGACCAAAGCAGTGGTACCGGTAGCACCTGGGTTTTTTGATTGGTTTTTTGTTACTTGCTTATCTTGCCTTTTGGACATCACGAGCACCCTTCCACGCTTCTCAACAAGACTTTTAGGACTTGACAAGGTACCTCCATGGTACCTCAAAACTTTGAACACACTCCGGAGTTATCAAATGCTCCCCATTACACTTTATTAACTTGGAATTCCTGTAAACACACACAGCTACCTTACGTGCAATAACATTGATAACGACAGATTAAACCAACATGAATATGCCAAAATGAGTATGATAAGCTACTTCTATATACAATGTTGTGCCTCATCAGAGAGAAGGGTGAGTTTGTATTTGAAGGGTCTGCTTAAATCTTTTTTGAATTTGATGTTTGAGAGGTCGCGTGGAGATGCTTTATTGCTCTTAGGGTTGAAAGGCGTGATTGTTTGATGGATTGGTTGCTATGTTCTAAATGGCGTTTGGCGGTAGTAGGGCGGAGACCCACCTCCAAGCGCCAAGCCGCCTAGGCGGCCACCTAGGCGCCGCCAAGCAATTCGGCGGATTTTTTTATTTTTTATTTTTTTTAACAAACCATTATCCAATCAAACTATATTCCATGTATCCATAATGCAAGTTCAAACTTCAAAGTACAAACCCAAATGAAATTAAGTAGTAGCAACTAGCAAATAAGTTTGATAAGACAATAAGCAGCAGGGCTTCGCTCACCTCCCTCGTAGTATTTTTTTAGGCCGCCAAAGGCCTCCAAAGACGCCGACGACGCCGCCAAGGCCCACCAAGACCGCCAAGGCCGCCTAGGCGGCCGCCAAACCTCCCTGGGTGCCAAATCAAACGCCAAGGGCTATTGGCGTGGCGGCAGGGTACCTCCAAGCGCCTAGGCGGCCTGGGCGGCCGCCATTTAGAACACTGATTGGTTGTGATAAAGCTCGAGAGAACTGCCTCAGTAATTTGTAGTAAAAACATTTAAACACGAAGGAACTCATTGCCTATTTGAATCATAAATCCCTATTACAGTATTATCTAGGAGCAGAGTCAGGATTCATGATTTGTAGGGTCAAATACCTAAAACTCCATGTATTACATTGCAATTTGGTCTTGTTTGGCAATGATAAAAGGAAAATGATGTTGTGATGGGGTTTTATGAGGCAATTTAATAATATTTGTGCCGTTAAATGTGAAAAGTGAAAGCACCACACACAAGAACAAACTCCACGTATTACATTGCAATTTGGTCTTGTTTTTTTTCCTTTTTTTTGGTATTCAGATATGCTATCGTCTCGTAGTTTTGTTGTCCTCAATTAGCAGTGGCGGCTGGCCTTGAATCAATGTTAGAGATGAGATATGGTTTTTGCAAATCATTTTCACTTTGGTTTTGAAGTATTTAGGTGTGTATGTGATTCTTTGTTAGTTTGTTTTAATTGATTTATTGTATTTCTGTGGGAACAGCAATCAAGACGTACTTCATTCGATGTTTCTGATTCTTTGAAAGGTAGGAGCATGCTTGTTGCTGCCCTCATGGATATCATCACTTCAACCTGTGATGGCTTAGACCATATACCACTCAAGCCAACACTGCCTGGAAATGCTCAAATGAGAGATATTGCAGCAGCCATTGAAGTTATAGCGGAAGGTGCCATGCATTTGGATGAGCCGCAGGGAACTGAAGAGGACAATGATGGTGGAACAGGAATAGAGGGGATTGGGATTAAAGTTCTTGGAGGTACATCTGTTTTAGGGCTTTCAAGAACTAATGGCCTAAAGGAATTGGAGCATTCCAGTCCTAGTAGTTTTGCCAGCAATAATCGTAAAAACTTTTTGTTCAACAAACTCAGTGATAGTTCAGTGGCCCGAGAAAATGTGACTAAAGCTGTTATTCCTGGCCTTTGGGATGATTTGCTTTGTCAACATGTTGCTGTGCCTTTTGCTGCTTGGGCTTTAGCAAATTGGGCAATGGCATCGGATATGAATAGGTTCCACATTCAAGAACTGGATCAAGATGGACATGCTGTCATGACTGCTTTAAATACAGAAGAGCGATCTGTGAAATGGCATGGCAGTTTGGTGGCTCGCATGCTTTTAGAGGACCGTAATTTGCCCTTGAATGACTCTGTTCCTGATTGGAGTTTCAGTCTTCTTTCTACTGTTTCTCAAGCAAGCAAGAGTGAAGACATTCCTTTGGCAAAGGTTGCTTTGTCTGCTTTTCTGGTTTCTATTGAGAGAAGTCCTGCAGCACAGGAGGTAGTAGTGGACAGAGGTCTTAATCTAATGCGGGAAACTGCAAAACATACAACAAAGCATAAGCCTGTACAAGAAGCATTGGCAAAGGCCTTAGTATCACTTTCCACCAGGGACAAGCATATGTCTCTTGAAGAAAGTCAAAGGTGGTCAGGTGTTCTCGTTCCTTGGGTTTTTGGAAACCATTCGTCCGACACCATACGGTCTTCGGCAGTTAAAGTTCTTTCGCGAATTCTTGAGGACTATGGGGCATCTTCTATACCTATCTCTCAAGGATGGTTGGCTCTTTTGCTCACTGATATTTTGGGATCCAGTAAGGCGAAGTTAAACAAGGGAAATGCTCAGCCTAAAACAGACAAAGTGAAGGTTGTTTTCTTATGCTCCTTTTGTCCTCTATTTTCCCCAATTGTGTCGCCCCCTCCCCCCCTTCTGCTTCTTTCCCCGGACATACACACAGATACTCCCTCTCTTCTTTATCACGTTTGTCATGTAGGCTCCATCTGTTTCAACGTTAAATTTTTTTTCTCCAATACTTGTTCATTGTTTGGTTGGACAGAAGTAAAGTAAATCATATTTTAGGGGAAAGCGTTTCTATCAAACACCTTAAAATGACTCAAATGACTTCCTTTTGAGGTTCCCTTGTGTTATTTTGGGAAGTCACTGGATGGATTAGAGTGACAGTGCTCACTTTCGTCTGTTGTTGTTTCTCTCCAACATTCCTCTCCAATCCAGTGACTCTTTACTCTATCTCTTGCGTTTCTCACCATCTCGGTGACTTTGAATCATTGTATGCCAGCACTTGTATCTTCTCCTTTGTCTTCACATTAGTACTTGTATAATCTAGTTGGATAATTTGCGCTTTAAACCCCATTTCAAGTGGTAAAGAGCTTTGACAGTGATAGTGGAAGGTTGGAAAGAGGGTTAAGAAGTCTTGCAGTTTATATGTTTACTTATGCCTCAATGCCCTTTTTCCTTAACCTTTTTTCCGTGACTTATAGAAGCAGAAAATTGGTGTTAAACCGGTCCACGTAGGTTCAGTCTTCTGGTTTGAAGCTTCACCTCTGGTCAATGCAATCATTGGGCTCAATTGCTAGTATCATTGGCATGTAGCACTGCCCTTTTCAGATATAGTCAAACTATTTCGCATGCCCACGAAACACAGGAAAATTGAAAAATATAATACTTTTTTGTGCAAAAAATTTACGTTAAACAAATGGAGTAGTTGTGTTTCTGCTCCTCTCTCTTCAGTTTCATGAACAAGAATTGAAATTATCAATTCATTTTCTATGCCATATTCATTCATGTAGTGGTATCGCTCTTGCAGACTCAAATAGATCAGGCAAACATAGTCTCTGCACAACAGGCTGCGAATCAGTTGTCAGATGCTGTTGTTAATTTAGCCGGCAATCAGCTGGGAACAGACACCAATAGTGTTGATACATTCCCTTTGGCAGATCTTCTCAAACTTGAACCCTTTACTGGACCATTAAAAAATCTGAAGAAAGATAGTCAGCGAAAATTTGATGCTGCGGATTCTGCATTGGCTACCCTCAAGGGGATAAAAGCACTGACAGAACTCTCTGCTGAAGACACACTCTTTCAAAACAAAATAACTGATTTTGGCGTGTTGTGTTTGTTAAGGCGCTTTTTGCTGCGAGATGATTATGAGCAATTAGCTGCAACTGAAGCATATGATGCTTCACGGGCGCAGGAGTTGCAAGATCGGGCCTCAAATGTGTCTGGTGGGCCTTCAGCTGTAGATAGTAATGATTCTTCTCGTGTCCGAGTTCCACCCACAGCTCACATTAGGAGACATGCAGCTCGACTGCTAACCGTTATCTCTGTGCTTCCAAAGGTTCAAAAGGTAATCGCAGCAGATGAAGCTTGGTGTAAATGGCTTGAGGAGTGTGCCAGTGGGAGGATTCCAGGGTGCAATGATGCTAAAATTCGAAGTTATGCTAGAGCAACATTGTTAAATGTATTTTGCAACCATGGAACCGACAGAAACTCCTCAAATGGAAATGTCAATGACAGTAGTTCCCAAAATCAAAACAGTAACTGTGCCGGTTATGCTGAAATGATATATTTAATAAATCCTGAATTACCGCACTGGAAGTGTCCTGAAGAAGGTTTAGACACTTCTGGAAATAAACCAAGCAAGAATGTAAACTCTGCCGCTGACAATAGTGAGTCAACCCGGGTGGAAGAATCTCAAAACTGCTCAAGGTCAGAAGCTCCTCCACTGGATGTTGTCTTTGTCCATGGCTTGCAAGGCGGACCTTTCAAGACTTGGCGCTTATCTGAAGACAAGTCATCAACTAAGTCTGGCCTTGTTGAGAAGATTGATGAAGAAGCAGGGAAGCAAGGGACATTCTGGCCTGGAGAATGGCTTCCAGCTGATTTCCCAGGTGTTCGTTTGTTTTCACTGAAGTACAAGGTTTGTCCTGCATTTGGCAATCATCGAAATTTTGTTCAAATAAGTTCTTACCTGCCTGGACCTGTTTTAGTAACTTTCTACTGTTAAATGTTTAAGGTTTTTAAACTATGGAGCCCTTATGCCTTCTTTGTGGTGGCTCTCATAGTTTGTAAAGTCTGAAAGAACACTCTAGATCAGTTCCTTTAATGCAACACCATCTTATTTCTGATTGGATGTTCTCATGCAGTCAAATCTTACGCAGTGGTCTGGTGCTACTCTGCCTCTTCAGGTTTGTACCATTTCATTTTCAAGTACGAAGTTCTATTGCTGCTTGTGCCACTGTTTCTAGATTTTTCTTGTTTAACTGGTTCATTCCACATTCCTCAATGAATAGTGGAATAGAACTTTCCGAGAGTATAATTTATTATCCCTGCAGTTTCTCTGCTGCTTGTTTCTTCTTTGAAGTCAATCTCTGCAGTCGCTGATTAATATAATTGTATTTTGGAGCTCTGCAGGAAGTCAGCTCCATGATATTAGAAAAGCTTGTGGCTGCAGGCATTGGGAGTCACCCCGTCGTATTTGTGACGCATAGGTGTGTTGGCTTAGTTTCTGTAAAGTCATTAATGTGGTCGACAGTAGCACTCTCATGAATCAGTTTTCTGGCAGTTGGGTGTTGAAAGAAATGACATGTTCTTTTGGACAGAGTAATTTGTGTTGTGGTAGATTGTTGGAAGAGCTTTGATCCATCTACTTTACTAGGGGACATAGTAAAACCCTCGTGTTGGTTTCATGCAGAGGGAGATCTTAATTTTAATTTTTGTTTCTCCCCCTCATGCTCCATGTCATTGCATGCTCTCACTTAATGGGAAACTAAATTCCGTTCAGATTCTTTAGTTTTGTCGGCAATGCTCCTTCTATCGCATTCATTGCTCACTTAATCCCTTTCAATTCTTGATCTTTTATCCTCCCCCTACTCTTTTTGTTTATAAAAGAAATAGAAGAAGTTGGGGATCATTATTGGGGGTGGGGGTGGGGGTGGAAAGAGTCTGGTTTGCATCACCATTCTACAGATTAGCAGTCCTTCAATATTCACTTGTAGATTTACTAAATCCTGATGTTAACTGGTTCCTGTGTGCAGCATGGGAGGCCTGGTTGTTAAGCAGATGCTGTATCAAGCAAAAGCAGATAATAAGGATGACTTTGTCAACAACACCATTGGAGTTGTATGTAGAGAGATACTTATTCTGCATCTCTATTATTATTTTTGCTTAATTACTGTTTTCCTGTGGTTTCAGGCGTTTTATAGCTGCCCTCATTTTGGCAGCAAACTTGCAGACATGCCCTGGAGAATGGGTCTTGTGCTTCGCCCTGCACCCACTGTTAGTAGCCAATCCTATTACTATATATGTACTCCCTCCGTCCCCATTCTTTTGTCCCTCGTCTTATCCCATCTAGATAAAAAACTAATTATGACTTTTAATTGGTAATACTATTTATATGCAATATGGATCTTGTTTGATAAATCTCAATCAGCTCTTGTAAACGATGTTTTTAAAATCACCTAAAAAATTATAGATTACAAGATATAATCAATTGAAAAGTGGCACGGACTCCCAAAAGGGACTAAAGAATGAGGACAGAGGGAATAGATAACAAAAAAAAAAAGGACAAAAAAGAAAAGGAAAACCTCCCAATAGTACTTGAATGGTTGTCCTAAAATTTGCCACGAAGTCACAGTGTATCTTATGTGATGTTACCTTGTTAACTTGTTTGACATTATTTTCTATTTGGCAGATAGGAGAGCTAAGAAGTGGATCTCCAAGGTTGGTAGAGCTCAATGACTTTATTCGTCACCTTCATAAGAAGGGTATGCTTGAGGTTCTCAGTTTTGGTGAGGTAATTGGTGTGGGTTGGTTATTTTGTTAGAAGTAATTGAATGCATTTGGGTGCATGCACGTATGCATTTGGAGTTTCGTGTGATTTAACACAATTGTTTCACAGACCAAGGTAACTCCGATTGTTGAAGGTTATGGAGGTTGGGCCTTTCGAATGGAAGTTGTACCAATTGAATCAGCTTATCCTGGGTTTGGCGAGCTTGTTGTAAGTTACCCCTTTCATGTTCTGCTACAACATTATTCTATTCTACTCGTTCACTTCGTCTATTATACGGCATATGCTGATTTGAAGTTACATGGAGGCTTTGTTTGGTCTAATATATAGATTCATATTTGGTGGTGTCTTGTGCTACAACTGGACAGCCAATTTTATCTGCTCTAGTTCTTTCCATCTTTTTTCTTCACGGAAGTTTTCTGTTCTAGTAGCTGTTAGTTTTCAATATCCTTGTTCTGGTGATTCAGAGTTTTTATAGAATGCAAGATATTATCATTACTTTATGCTAAAACTCCTGTGATGGGATCAGAATGTCAAACTTAAACTATGTATTGTGTGTGTCCCGTACAATCAATATACATCAAATTATCACTGAACTCGTGAGCAACCTCTTAACGTTCAGTAGAAAAAGGACTCGGTTTGTATTTATGTGATTGTCTAGTGACTCTAGTTTGTCGGAAAAATAGTTGCACATATATCCTAGAAGAATCGTACAAAGCCAAGGCTAGGGTTTTGATGGTACAGCATTGAGGTGGGAGCAGATATGGCCTCCCAAACAGAGGAATATAAGATGCTGCATGGCAGAATAACCACCAAAAGGAATATACTGTTTTCATGATGACTAGGAATAGGAGCATTCCTCTAGTGGACAGCTAATTGGGATTGAGAAGGTGATCAACTGCAAGTGCAAATGTTGAACTGATATTTTGGAAATTCTATCCTCCATGGATCTCAATTCTCTTCAAGTGCTAACATCTTGTGGGTTATGGATCAATAGCATTAAAAAATTGCACGTCTCAACTTCTTTAAAACCTGCTGCTTACGTCCAAAGGGATTTCGCTTGCTTTCTTTTTTTTTTCCTACTTTGTTGGTCATTCTTTTATGATTCATTTGGTGGCACGTATTTCTTGCTCGGACGCAGGTGTTAGATTCAACGGATCATGTAAATTCTTGCAAGCCTCTCAGCCGCAGTGATCCTTCCTATACAGAGATTTTAAAATTCTTGAAGAAGTTGAAAACCCAGCACAGATAAACACGTCTTCTCCGAAGTGCACGCAGCCGATGATTGTACATAGCATTTGAGAATCTGGATCGGGCTTCAAGTAACAGTTAAATCTGCTTAGGAGCTACCAGTGATAGTTAGAATACCACTTACACAACCACTATCCATCCGGGGCTTTGGTGGTTTGCAAATCCATGATAGCAACACTTTTGAGATAACCAACTTATAGATTCATTGGTTTTTGTAGATTTTGTACATCCTGATATCATCTCCCAGTGTTACTGAGAAAGTAAAAATCATGTTGTATTTCCACAAGCTCCACCATGTAACCCATTTTTGTACAAATAACGAAATAAAACATTCCGATTTTTTGTATTTCCTTGGCCGGACTTTGTAGGGTTCAGGACTGTGCTTTGCTTCTCAACATGGTTTTGCTCTTCAAGTGTTGTTTGTATCTTTAGCAAGGAATGAGAAGGTGGTAGAACGACGGCATGTCCTTTAGGCCTGTTCATTGCTTTTCTTGTCTCTTTTTTTTATTCTTTTTGGAATGTTGCATAGCGAATTTGCTGAAAAGGGTAGATAGAAAGACGTTATGTACAACCTGCTTCCAGATGTTCGTATAATTTGAAAGAAAAAATGAGCACCGATAAAGGTATATAGTTGTTTGCAGTGGGCATGGCTGTGGGGCCAATGTAGGAGCGAAATGGGGCTGCCGGCTGGGGTGGTTGGGAGGAGAAAGGTTCCCATGCGTGATTCTTTATTTGATCGGCATTTTGATCAACCACAAAATGAACAACTTGAATCGTAAAATGAGATCGTGAAGGTCCCATTTTGGCATAACATGAGATTATTGAAATTCAGTGTATGTCGGGTGGTGGGGAGTAGGAGCGAGATTTAGATGGTGGCGATGGTTGAAAATAGAGCGGTGGCGACGGCTGATGGTTGGGAGGTGGGGGTGAACTGAGAGAAGGGCTTGTGGCCTTTTGATACCAATGAAACTTCTCTTGGCGATGGTTGAAAATAGAGCGGTGGCGACGGCTGATGGTTGGGAGGTGGGGGTGAACTGAGAGAAGGGCTTGTGGCCTTTTGATACCAATGAAACTTCTCTTGCAATCTGATTGAATTGGAGAGAGTTGTTTGTATCACGATATTATCTCAGTCTTTGAAAATATTTTTAATGGTTCAGATTTACTGAAAGAATCTTTTGTGGAAAAAACCAAACTACTCTTTTTGAGAAGATTTTATTAAATTCGAGAAGAATATTCTCTAGAAGAGTCTCTCTCTTTTTTTCCTAATGACCGAGACGCGACCTTAAAGTGGAGAGTTATCACTCTCTTTTTTTTTTTTTTAGGTTTAAACGGATTGCATACTAAAAGTTACGAATACAAAGTACGGGATAAAAAAACACCCTTCATATCCTCCATAAGTTGAAGTTTAATACAATTAGGTATAGTCGATAAATAAAAAAGAAACAACAATGGAATTTAGCTTCTCGAGCAAACAATTCCGCACATTTGTTGGCCTCCCTTGTAAATATGCTTTAATCGGTGGCGCGCCCGTCTACTGAAGGTCACTTCGGTAGTGAGGGTTTTGGTGCACACTGAGATTGAGATACTACTAAAAAGAGAGTGCAAAT
Source organism: Rhododendron vialii (assembly GCF_030253575.1). Lineage (NCBI taxonomy): Eukaryota > Viridiplantae > Streptophyta > Magnoliopsida > Ericales > Ericaceae > Rhododendron > Rhododendron vialii. The sequence goes on along the minus strand of NC_080562.1, from coordinate 5,615,772 downwards.
AGAAGCTTCTGCTGAACCCTGGTTCTGTTCTTTCCCAAACCCTCCTCGCTCTCTTCTGGGTGCTGTTTCTTCGGCTCTCTTCTTCTCAAAATACGTAGTAGTCGAAAACAAACCTCCGTACAAGAGAAAAAAGATTCAGTGCAAAAGAATAACGAAGGAAATTAGTTAGAAAGGGAAAAAAAAAAAAACCACAGTTGTAGTAGCAAAAATGTCACTCTCCTGCTGGCCTTCCCCTTCTTCTTCTTCCTCTTCCTCGTCTTCAGCATCATTTCGATGTCTACCAATGGAAAAACCCACAAACCGTTTTCTCTCTCCGCATTTCGTACCAATCCGATTCAACCCAACTCTCCAAATCCCTAATTTCGCGCTCAAATCGAAAAACAGACGACCCACAATCTCCTGCTGTTCTAATAACAACTCTGTAGTGGCAGAGACGGGGACGACGTCGTACGAGCGCCCCCCAGGGGCTAAGAGAGGCAGGAGGTATAGTAAGCAGTACCCAGGTCATAAAGAGGGGATTACTGAGGAAATGAGGTTTGTTGCAATGAAACTTCGTAATGTCAAGGGTAAGAAAGTTGAGGCTGATAGTAGTGATGAAGAAGAAGGAGAAGAAGATGACGGCAATGGCGGTGGGTCTAGTGGGTCAGTGGATGAAGATGGTGATGGTGGCGGGGGTGTTGGGCAGACTTGGAAGCCAACAATGAAAGGGTTTGTGAAGTACCTTGTTGATAGCAAGCATGTGTTTGATTTTGTTGAGCGGATTGTTGATGAATCCGATGAAGTTTCCTGTGAGTCTGTTTTGTTGTTGCCTCTTTGAATTTTTGCTTATTTAGCTATCTTCTGTTGAGTTCCACCATTGGGACTTTTACCATTTGAATTTATTTATCTTTTTTGGAAATTGGTTCTTGTTTGTTGCAGCCATTACTTTGAAGTTTGTAGTGGTTGGTTTTTTTGGTAAGGTTATGCCAGAAGTAAGTTTTCAAATCTTCTGGTGAACTTGTGAATTTGCTTAAAGAGATGGATTTTGTGTTGTAACATGGAACAGCCGGTTTGGACACTATTGTACGCCTTGGTTAACGGTAGATTTAGCGATCCAAAGCAATCTCCCAAGTTTTCCCAAAAATTTAACTATACCAAACTTAGAAACTCGAGAAAATGGAGATTTTGAAAGAGAACATTTGAACAAACTGGTCATTATGCTCCAAGATATCTGTTTTGCAGGAATAATGTGTAGAAAGATGCACGTTTTAGTACTGCCACTATCTATAGAAGTCTAAGTTTCCATAACCCAATTCTCATACTGGAATGATCCATGTTCCAGGTAACATAACTTGAGGCTCTATTTAGCTCTGTTGAATTGTAAGAAAAGATAGGCTACTAAGAGGCTAACAACTTTTGAGTTTCTCTGGGGGAGCTTTTGCCCCCCTTCAATCCTCAACCTTCAATGAAGGAAACACAAACAACTACTAAAATACTGCTATAGTGGTTATGTCGATGCAGCTCAATCAATGAGAGAATGATTCTTTGTTTACTTATGTTTGGATTGGCTTTTACGATTGTTAAGCCTCTTACAACTATTACTGACCACAGATATAAGCCTCTTACAACTATTACTGACCACAGATACATACTTCAGAAGAACTGGACTGGAGCGATCAAAAGGCCTTTCGAAGGATCTGGAATGGTTTAGCCAGCAGGACACTGTGATTCCTCCCCCTAGCAATCCTGGAGTTGCTTATGTAAAATATCTGGAAGGACTTGTAGAGAAGAGTCCGCCTTTGTTTCTTTCTCACTTCTACAACATATACTTTTCACATATAGCAGGTGGCCAAGTGATAGCAAAACAGGTTTATCACTATGCTTCTAGTACCCTTCAACCATTTATTTGGTTTTTTGAGTTTTGATTACTAGTTTAGTCAATATTGTAGGTTGTTTTGTTTTATGTAATCAAGTGTTTTGCAATGATTGGCCACCCACCATTAGTGCCTAACCGATCCAAGTTGATCAGGAAGGCACTCCGATGGTTAAGTTAGTGTATGGAGGAAGGAGAAAGGAATGGGAACTCTAGGGTTAGAGGGAATGGTGTACCTCTTAGGGTTTATCCTTGCACCTCGTATAGAACCTCCAAACTTGCCCTCCAAGTACGTGCGTGTTCGGCATGTGAGGTAACCGGATGAAGTCAGGTGCGACGTATGGATCCAGCGGTTATGTTCACGTGCCGAACCACCTTTCTGTAAATCACGCGGGTCATAACGGTGCGACCCGGGTCGGTTATACCCAAAGCATACGGTTCGGGCATGAATATCTGATCATATTTGAGATGTAACCCTGCCAAGCGACATCCATAAGACTCGGAGCCACAATCGTTCACTCACCAAACCCTGAGCACCGAGTGATCTGTATCTCGTCCCCTTTCAAAGGCATACCGATCAGACCATGAGTCGCTCGGTTTTTCGGCCTACTACATTAGTGAATATGGATTTTGTTGTCCCTTCACAAAAAATTTCATCTCAGTTACAAAAGCATCTTCCTTCTATCACTGTCAGTTTAGTGCTTAAGTAGGAGATAGTTGAACTGTCCTTGGAAACTGAGAATTGTTGAGATCAAAATAGATTACTCATTGGAATGGTAACCTAGCTACCATTGTTTCCAACAAAAGTTGAGATGCATAGCAGTTTTAACTGAATGGAAGTATGAGTCTCCTCCCCCCTCCCCTCCCCCCCCCCCCCCCCCCCGCCTTCTTGAAGTCCAGAGGTCCTGATGTGAAATGTGGTGTGTAGAGTGTTTAAGCCCATGTATTGATAGAAACCAAAGGGAACTAAAAAAGTGGAAAGGTGACTTCGATCTTTCAATTTTTTTTTTCTCAAATTTGAGTTTGTTTCTTTGATATGGAAATCTTGGGAATGTTGATAACTGGAGCTTGTAATTGGTGCAGAAATTGTGAAATTGTTGCTTTCATCCGTAGTACAACACTTATATTTTTTTGGTCCGACGGTCAGCGGTGTCCGGACCAGCTTATGCGCACCTTGACTATTCCCCTCCCTAGTCCAGTCAAAGGCCATCCACGCCAGGACTCATTCGCCCAATGCCTCTGGACTTTATTGCTTTGTTTTTTCATATGTCATTTCTTTACTTCTTCCATTCATTGGCAGCCTGAAATCTGTAGTCAACCTAGAAAGTATTCATTTCATATCCTCAAGCACGGATTCGATAAGGACTTCTTGGTTATTTCTTGTTTTGCTCTATTTAATTAGGTATCAGAGAAGCTTTTGCAAGGGAGAGAGTTGGAGTTCTACAAATGGGAGGGGAATGCAGAAGAGTTGTTCAAAGGCGTGCGAGAGAAGCTGAACATGCTTGGAAAGGTAAATGCCCAAAACCACCGTGAATACTTCTATTTCGTGTGTTGTTTTACGGAGAATTTCTTCATACTTCAAGCTTTGTAATTCTCATTGCAGCACTGGGGTCGCGATGAGAAAAACAGATGCCTTTGCGAAACCAGGAAGTCATTACATCATATGGGTCAAATAGTCCGATTGATCATCTTATAATGGTGTCCCATTCAGTTCAACGGGACACCACTTTTCGTACTAAAGCTCCGCACATGTTTAGTGACTTGGCTGCATTGGGACTTGGGTTTGTAATGTATTTTTTCTTCTTTAGATTCATGTTACGTAGGTTGATGGATTTGATTTATTTACTTTTTCTCTGTAAAATTGCAGGAGGATTGGATTATTATTATTTTTTTAAATCTACTACTCCCTCCGTCCCTTTTTAAGTGTCCTGCTTCGTAACTCCAACTTATTAAAAAGACATCATTATTACACCTTTCACATCAACTTTTTCTTCCACTTTCTCTTCTTACCCATCATCATTACACTTTTATTCACTAACTTTTCAAAATAAAATCTACTTTTAGGGACAAAATAGACAATACACCAACTTTTACCTCCTTAACTTTACAAAATGGACACTTATTAAGGGACAGTCCAAAATGAAATACTGGACACAAAAAAAGGGAACGGAGGGAGTAGTAATATTCTTTTGGTTAAATTGTGATCCAAAATTCGTAGTTTGTAATATTCTTTCATTTGGAACGTACAAGAGTACTTTTGACACTTTATTTTTTCATAGCCTACTAAACAACGTTTGAGTTACAACTTCCTAACAAATGTCGAATTTCAGATCAATGAGAATCTAATCTATTCTAATCTTAATCTAGTGCTTGTTCCTAAGCTTTTTTGGTCCGTTGAATATCAAAGCGATCAACAATCCGAACAGTATTTATCGGATCCTGCTTAGATGAAATTGCGCGCCATTTGCTAGGAAAGTTTCTGCGGTGGCTCAGCTGCTCTGGCGACCTTGGCTCCCCCTCCCACTTTGGATCAACCTTCCATTCCTTCGGAACCTGCATTTCCAAAGAACTGTTAACTTGGGACAATTGGCTAAACAGATCGGGTTAGTAGTGAGGGTTTTCTAAGATGAACTCGACCCAAACTGACGCGGTGTGATGCCAAACCTATACACGACCAATTTATATATCTTCATAAAACACCTTCATTCAGTTTTAAAATACCCAGTATTGGCTCCTTACCTTATCTACTGCAAGGGTGAAAACCTCAAGATCGCCATCAGGTTTGATATGGAAGCGAGTGAATGCCTTGTAATTGGCAATGCGAAGCGAGGAAAAGGCTTCATCGAAGTGTAGGTGAAGCCAATTAATGCAAATGTACAAGTAGCTTCCAAACACCAAGGAAACAACAGGAGTGGAGAAGACCCAGTAATAAAGGAAGACGGAAGCGTAGTATATAACTGCACCCCCTCGGGAGAGGGATGCCATCCCATTCTTGCATATGGTATTCCGGGTAACAGCCATAACCTGACAATTGCTCTTCTTGTCACTACAAACGTAAAAAGACGAAACAAAAGAATCCCAATGGTTCAATAAAGTACGTTTTCGCACCTCTGGAACATCGAATGCAGACATAAGATACTTGATACAAGCTGGATAAAGACCAAATGTCCATTGTTCTATACGAGCCCGAAGGCCAGTTGGGTCTGGAAAATGCTCACTTTCCACCGACCGGTACCATTGATAGAGACTGTGGTAACCTGTGATAAAACTTGCAATCGTTAAGCCAACATCCAGATTACTCAACAAAAACCAAATGGTTTGGTACCAGGGTATGGCCATCGTTACTCAACAAATTACCATTAACAAAACGTATAATATGTTAGTCCGAAGGTTATATGATTGTTATTCATAAAAATTAAGCTTATGGTAATTCAAAGTCTAATATTAACCCCTGTTGCCTATTCTTATATATCCCATCTTCACTATCTGGACATCCTAAAAAGTCATTTGTATATCAATTTACTAGAATATTTTATGATTTTGAAAACTTTTTCCACCTGAACTAATGCAGATATTTTATTGCTTTTTTCCAAAAAAAAAAATCAAAAAAGGATAGCCAAATGGGGACGCATGGAGTAACAATTCTCATCTCCAATCTCCATGGCTTCTCCATCCACAGTAGCATCCACCCTTGAGGTCTGGAATTTATTGCAGGTTTATGCTTGCGCCAATAAAGGTATGGCAACAGAAAGATTTATGAACTAATGTCTAATAATACACGTGACAAAGAAATACATAGTGGAAATGCAAAATTAAATCACATGAAACATGAGACCCACCTGAAGTTGCTAGAAGTTCGTGCCGGATACACATCTCAAGACCTAGTTCCAACAGCAACATGAGAATAAGCGCTGAAGCCAGGTGTGCAGAAACATGCAGAACCGCAACTATCACCCTTCTTTTCCGGGACATTTTGGAAGGGACAAATGCAAGAGCTATTATTAACAAAACCAAGGCACCTGCTAAAGATACATATGACTGTCCCAGCAAGTACATAAAAGTGTCCCATACTGTGCTAAGGAAGCTTCTCAGGTGACCAGAAAATGTGTCTTCCCGCAAGATATGGTCTAGCTTGCACTGGAAAAAAGGAAGGGAGCTAATCAGTCGGCTCTTGTGAAACAGTTAACTCTACATATTTTCTAGTCAAGCAAGTCAAAAAATTTGTGAACGATAGAAATTAATTAGTTAAAGCAAGCAAATAACTTAAATCTATTATAGGCATGGGCAAGTTGGAAACTGCAACAGTTTTGGAAACTTGGGCTCCATTTGGACAGATGTCGATTTCAAATGAAGAAAGGCCATTAGTATTAAATTAGAATAGCTCAAATTTGGGTCAATACATTACAAATGGACTTTCACATTGAGTATCATTGCGCTATATTATGATCAATTAGAAATTACTATTTAGTGGTTCTTCGACAGCCGGGATCGAATAAAAAGTATGTTTTCTACCTCTAAATATATTTTCTACTCTAGTTTCACACAAACCTCTTACATTTTGTTCAACAGGAACATTAAATCCGTTGATTTGAAATGTGCACCTATCCAAATGGAGCCGTCAGGGGAAAAGCAAATCAGTTCAACAAGGAGGAATGACAAACATCCTACTTGCCAAGTGCAAGTCCAAGTGTCAAAGAATACCAGAAGTTCGGCTGCCTGGCATGAACCCAAGAAATCTATGAGAAGCTCACCTGTGGGAACATGGAAAAGGCCAATACGAAATATATGATGCCGCCAATGAAATCAAACTGCCAATTTTTCTTTCGAAACTTCAATATGTTTCCCAGGGCAATCTGTAAAACGATTACCCACAGGTTATAGCATCAATGAATAACAGTACTCCCTCCGTCACATTTTGTTTGTCACTTTGTTCAGTTTTTGATATCCCAATTATTTGTGCATTTTCAAAAGTCAAAGAACAAAACCATATGGTTTTCCACTTTGGCCTTCTGTCTTGAATTGAAGGGCACTCTTAAAATTTAAAGTTTGTAAGTGCAATGAATGTGTTTCCTTAGTAAGTCAAATTTTCTAAAATAGACAAACAAACCAGGACGGAGGAATTATAAATTAGGAATGTGAGATAGAGATTCATTACCCTGCTTGAGTCTTCAAAAGAAGGATAAGCAGCCTCGCTTTTGTAGGAAGTTCCACAATAATTTTTAAAATCCTTGAAGACATGAGTGGGATGCAAGAAAGCACCACCACAACCATTAACAAGTAAATGTTGCACATAAACTGGTTTATCTGATGGAACTTTTAATTCTGCAATATTTTGTTCATTAATCACTCCAGTTTCTTTCATTTCCTTGTAAAGATCGTTCCCTTCACGGGGATGTTCATATGAGTGACGCATATAATGATGCAAGTCTCCAGCCATCCAAAGTTTACACCTTCCATTCAAGCAGTTACGTATCAGATATGAGACATTCTTCCCTGTCTTTTCCTTCCAGTACCAATCAAGAAGCCAGTTGGGCTCATGTGTCATGATGATGACTGAATCATCCTCTCCAACCTGAATAAAACTTTAACTTAACATAAACGAAAAGGGAAAGAATATAAAAGAAACTCCCATATGTTTTTTCTTTTTTGGATCGGCAAGGAACACCATATGTTCTCCCATATACTAATGATAAACAACCAAAAAGAATGGCCATAATTTATTTTAAGAAACAAAAACAGCATCCTTCACCACCCCCATATACGTGTAAACAATAACCAGAATGAATCCAAGGTCAAAAAAAAAGGATACATTTCCGAAACAAGAAGTCAAATATTCACTAAACGAGGGGCATCTGAATGCCCAGAGGCCAATAGATGACTTATAACTACTACAAAATATATGAAAACTGAAAAGTAAAACTTGAAAACATGTTCAATTAATCCAGAATGCACACTTCATGTTTTGTGGACTATACACATCCTAAAATTATGCAGGTCTAAACCTTCAAGAGATCAATCCGCCTACCCTGTGATAGTCCCTAGGTGTAGAACGATCCAAGGGGTGGACTCATGCAGACTTATAAGCCCCTAAAAACTGAATTTGTGCTTGCACTTAAACAATGCTTTTCTGACATTGCGACAAACGATGGCCAGTCAGACTTGATAAAGTATACCCTGTAATTAGAAGATAACTGCAGTAAATCATTCCCTAACAACAAAGGAACTCAACAGTGAGCTTCATCCCTTGAAAAAGTCATCTTCCTTTTTCTAAGAGAAGTAAAAAAGCAAGATTTTAGCAGCATGAATCTCATGCTAATGTGAGAGCTTTGATAAGCATGGTTGGGGCATCCATAACACCCAAGCTTTTAGGGGAACTGACCACCTAAAACTTGACCAGGGAATAAACTTCTTTTTGTGGTTCATGATGTAAGTCTCGTTTCAAGTTTATTTCCTCAAGGAGGAACTTGACTAGAAAATTGAAAGTACAGTGCAGATCCCAGGCCAATCTGCATACTGAACATCATCTCTTTCATTCACCATTTTCAAGTAGCAAAAAGTATTCCATGTTGCCAATTCCAAATGTTGAACCATAACGCAGCCAGGTAAAAGGCATGGGGAAAAAAACGAAGACATACTATCCCTTGCAAATGATTCAGACTAAAATTGTTCCTAGAAAGAGCTAAACAATCACAAATGGCAATATATGAAGATAGCTCCAAGAATACAGAGAAATATAGTGAATTTGTGGCTTTGTGCTAGTCTAGTTCATGCACATTGTTGATTCAAGAGCTTTTTGGCAACAAAGAGAAAACGTGAAGGTCATGTTCAAGGTGAAAAGTACATCAAACCTACTTTCTCAAAGAGCATTTCACTGACACAAGTTCATTACCTATTTCTTTTTCTGTAGATATGGCTCCAAAAGGCAATCATGGGCTCACCAATACTCCAGCCCATACTGAACTACCATTTACTGTTATTTCTACTTAATTGGAAGAGAAAACCCCAATCCAATAGTTTGCCCATGAAAGCAGTATGCAAACATCCTATTATACAGACACGCTGACAACAAAAATTAGTATGTTGTACAAACACTGAAATTGTATGTTACACCTTTGAAGCATATCGAAGGACACAACACGAAACTGCATAAGAAAACAAACTGTAACTTCAGAAACATGGTATAATCTTCAGGGTAGAGAGAAGATACCTTTTTCTTTACTAATTCTGAGAAGAATTTGAATTGGTACACATCAATATCACAGTGGAGGGCTTGGTCTAGACCAAACACCCACCACCCTTTAGGTAGTTGCAGAGCAAAGTAGCTTTTCTTCTGAGGCATTAGCCATCCACCCAACCAGCTCTTATGACAAATGTACCTCATAAAGGTTTGAAGTCCATCAAACCAGTCTGTAAAACCATAACAGAAATGTACCAAATCAACTTTTCAAGCCGAACAAACTTGAGGAACAAAATTCTAAACAAAATCAGTCGATTTGTAGAATAATAATTAGTGAGTACAATATCAACCAGGAACTAAGACCAACCATGATTTCCGGGGATCACAAAACACTGAGGTCCATCATACTGCTTCAGATCGGACACCCCACAAGGTAATTCAGGCTTGTCTGCAGCAACATGCTCTTCTTTATAGCATGGTGGAGGCTGGAGAGCATATTCAAAAGGACGAAAGAAGCGATTTTCATATGTAAACCCTGATGGATTAGGATACCTGTACAGTAAAAAAAAAAACAAGTGGATCTCCTCATTGTCGTTCAAATTTTACGGTACCCAAAATTGATGGTAAATAATACAGAATTTTGGATAGACAAATAGGAAAACTTCACAATTTAAAATCCAGTCAGCACATGCTAGCAATTTGTAAGTGATTGCTGGTAAGCAAAAGCATATGCAAAAAAAATGATACTAGATCAACCTAGTCTTTTCATGCATCATTTGAATGTCAAGATGAGGGGACTCTATCCAACCCATACAGCGAAATCTATTTGTGGTGGACCAAACCCAATATAGGAATAAAATTCGTTCCGCATCGGGAAGCCTACTCCTCGGGCTGTTCAGTACTTTATATGCTAGAAGTAGGCAAGGGAAAACCTACAAAGGGGGACACCTGAAATTCACTGAAGGAAGATTAGTAACTACTATATGGGAAAGTCAACTAGTTCAACATTTTTTTCCCAACTTTGCAATGTAGTGCACAAATCAACAAAAACAAATGAGGGTTTAGTTTCTCAAAATTGGGGAAATGAAATTCGAGTAAATAAGGAGATACTTCTTGAATAAACTTATTTGTGAAAGATGACCTCAACTTGTGTACCAGCCATGATCGCTAGATATAACCATCAAACGAAATGACATATGCCTCAGACAGGGCATTAGAATCATTATCGTAGATTTTGTGTGTCTTCCTTCAGGAAGATATCTCACAAATAACTAATATACATCACCGTCATAAAGTCATATTGCTTCCAGAGTCAAGGTTCAGCCATCGCCAAGCACGGCATGGGCTTACGCTGCCTTCCTACTTACCAGCCAAACCATTGGCAAGAAGTACATGCCTAACATCTCAAACAAAACAAATCACAAATAGGCTAATAGTCAAGCTTACGCAAGATCACCACCAATCAGGAGAAGGTCTCCACGTGGCAGCGTTATTTCTTCATCCTCACTGTGGGTCCGAATTGAGGGCTGAGCAAGAAGCTTTGCCACGGTGTAGGAGGAATTTCCACCATCACCAGTGTCTGCCATAAAGTCAACCCACATAGCATCCTTATCACTGAAATGGTCGTACAAAAGATCATCATGTTGAGCTCCATCTTTTACCCTACTCATAGCCGCCTTCCCATTCAAGAAACAGAATGAAGAAGAAAAGTCACTTAGTCATGATAGGAATCTTATCAAGTACAACTGCTGAAAGAATAAGAAGAGCTTGGTGCACAAAAGAGAACAGAGTCTCGTAAAATTCCTTCCGCGAGTGTGGAAAGCAAAGGAGCACAAAATCAGCAATTGGCCCTAGGATACTAGAAATATCTTAAGGAACATATTTACAGGAGAAGCTTGAGGCAAAGAAAAATGGACTTCAAGTCGGTGCTACAAGAAAGGCATCTCTGCACATAGATTGCAATGAAAGATAATCATAGCTAGTACTCCCTCGTCCCTCTTCCTCAGTCCAGTCTGAAAAGTTCGTATTGTAAATGAGACATAGTCATTGTCTAAGACGCAAGGATATGGACACAGCTATGGATACGGACACGTGACACTCTAATTCTAAATAAACAATTACACAAACATGGTGGGGGACACAACAAAAATTAAACAGATACATTTAATTTTTGCATTATTCTAGTTGTTATCAAAACAGATATCTTCTCCTCAAACGCCCAAAATTACGAAAACCAACACTAACTTTGCACAAAAATGAAACTAACACTACTTCTCCAAAATTATAGATGATCCACCAAAAAGACAAACCATGAGGCACAAGTGACAAGGTTGCTATGATTTTTAACCAGCCAACAAGTTTCGGATAAAGTTCATTTTAGCCCCTTATGGTTGAGCCTTTTAGGCCTCATGCCGATTACCTCCCTAAGTTTTGCACTTGACTGCATAACCCCTCATAATTTTTAGGAGAGAACAGCATATCTAGCTCTGTTAACGGAAAAAATCAAAAGTCCAACCAAAATACCCTTCTATTTAATCTCGCCACTTCTATTATTCACCCCTTCCTTGTGTCTCACTCTAAATTACTCGCTAAACATTGACATAGATACGTAGATCCCCATCTGCAGAATGCAGAACCCAGATTTAATAGATAGTAGAGAGCATCAAATAATTAGTTAGAGCATTTGTGTTTAATTACGAAGGAAATAGAGAGAGCATGAGGGAAAAGAGATAAGAAAACAAATAGCCAAGCTAAAACAGCTTATCTCCCCATATGTTGCATATATGCAATTGAAGAGAAATTAGGAACCGTTGCAAACGTGAAGAATTTATCATTTTGAGTAATTATCCAATCTTTGTTCTCTCTGCATACTTTGATTCAACCAAGTCACAGCTTGAGAGATCTTATTATGCGAATCAAATCTTTTCGTCGCACCTCTCTCTTCCTCTTCCCACAACACAAACAAGAAGTCATCGCCATCCATTTTCGAGACTCGATCTGTGGTTAGAGTTTGATTTGGGTTTTGTAAAAAGGCTTAAATTAGAGACACTAATCAAAATTAGAACTCAATCGAAAAGGAAAAGAAACAGACAATGAAGATGAAGAGAGAGAAACAGAGAGACCTATATACGAAATCGAACCCAATTGCAGAGACTAAAGCATGAATCAAGAATGGATGAATCAGGTGGAGAAAATATTTGGGGATTTTCAAAGAAATTGAGGAAACATGGAACTTTCATATTAAGAGAAATCGAACCCACAAACTTGTCTCAATGCCTCTGACGCCTGCAACAGCCCCAGTTTATACAGTAGGCCCATCTTTGTTCAATAGGACCTGAAGGTTGTGGTGGATGACTGTGCTAAGTCGTTGTGATGAGTTATGGGGGGGGGGGGGGGGGGGGGGGGGGGGCGGGAGAGAGAGAGAGAGAGATGGAGTATTCGTTTTGGCATAAGGCATACTCGTCATGTATTTACAGACAGATGCATTTTTGGGAAAAAGTTTTTTGACTAAGGCGAGTATGTAACACAGACACAGATTGCAAATAGGGACAGAATTCCAGTATCTTGGATCCACATAATGGAAAGTGATGGCATTTTACTCCATAAACTATGAGGGGGTCATGTGGTCAAGTATAAAAGTCAAGAAGATAATCCGCACGAGGCATAAACCACAAGGGGGTAAAATACTAAAATGGACTTTACTCTATTTTTTTGTATTATGAAGTGCCCCCAAGCCGTGTCCCCATACGTGTCTCACTTGAAACACACGTCCCCGGCATGTCCCAAACTTGTACGTGATTAAATTTATTATAAATAATTGACATAGCACCATACATTTTCTGCACATCCGCAGCTTGCTGACTGGGCTATGAAGATCAATTAAGCGTGTCTTTGTTTTATAGGTTATTACACCGTTGTAAACTATAATTTTCTCGTATTCCCCTCCAATTATTTCATATTACCCCCCTTTCTCTCTTGATTTGTTCATGAGTTTCAAAAGAAAAGGAACCCACAAAACTAAGTCACCAAATTTTCTGTATTAACTTCTAAACGTGTCAATCTTCGTGGAATAGCAAGAAGTGAAGAAATGAAGTCACAAAGTGGGACAGAGGGAGTAACATGAACACAAGTCCACAACTCTCAACATCTTGCACAATTATGGAACCTAGAAAGAACCTTCGCCTTAAATCCACATGAATAATCCGCACATAAATTTTAAATTTTATTAAGGAAACATACGATC